>NC_046164.1:1284521-1584521 GCF_011064425.1 Rattus rattus
CAAATTATGTGAAGAACAGGGAAGTCTTCTTCAAGTTTGAATTTCCTGTCTGAAACAACTCTAAAAGCACCTATCCTAAGGTCAAAGAACTCAGCCATGCTTTGGGGTTTCCTCTTAGTTGATGCAAAACTTAACACTTCGGAGTAGGAAGTTGTGGCGAGCGGGTGTGGCAGCAGTCCCAAGATGGCCCCAGCGAACTGCAGCTAAGTCTCATGACTAGCACCTGACTTCCTCACACACCTGAAACTAGCCACGTCCATTATGAGAGCTGTGCAGGCTCACAAGGACACAAGATCAGGCCATGTGACGTGGACCTATGAACTGAGATTACGCAGACTGGATTGACAAGGTGGAGTTGAGGGAGGATATAAGGGAGTGTGCTCGGGGGCTAAAGGGGGAGAGTGAAGAAAAGAAAAGAAAGATTCCTGCTTGCATGCTGTAAGGTTCTTGAATAAACTGCTTTGAGAAGAACTCTGTGTCGTTGCTCTTTTCTGTGGGTCGGAAACAGAAGGAACAGGAAGTGTAGAAGTGTACAAGTATTCCATTACTCCTGGTGAACCAGACAGATGCATCACTGTGTAAAATCCCTTGCAGCTAAGACTGACAACTAGGGAGCACCCTAGGCCCACATGATGGAAGGAGAGAATTAGGTAAGTTAGTACACGCACATAATTAAGTGTAATATAATTTATAAGTAAATAATTTGTGTTTTTCTTTCATGAGTATAGTACAGGTTTCTCTCTCTCTCTCTTTTTTTTTTTTTTTTTTGTAAGCTCAGTGAGACCAACTTGTGTTACTGAAATACATTTAGGTGTTGGCCAACTGAAAGAGTGTGATAGCTCCTTAACTAGGGGTTGGACTTCATGTCCACTTTCACCTAAATCCTTACATGTCTGGCTTGGACTTGCACAAGTTTTGTGCATGTTGTCACAGCAGCTGCAATTTCACATATGCGATTTCTTGTTAAGTCAGAAAAACATTTGTATCATGGATTCATCCACTGCTTCTGGCTCTTATCATCTTATTGACTGCATTTCCTCAATAAACCCCAAGTCTTGGGGCAGAGGTATGATCAAAATGTCCCACTCTCCAGCTTCTTGTTCTCTGCAGCTTAATCAGTTGTTGGTCTCTGGGTTAGTCATTATCTACTGCCAGAAGAAGCTTCTCTGAAGAAGGATGAGAGATTCACTAATACATGGACATAGCACTAACTCAGTAGGAATCTAGTTAATAAACCATTGGTAGTAGGGTCTCCAATAGGGTTTATGACCTACCTAGTCTCGAGTTCTTGGCCCCACTGACAGTTAGGCTTGCATTTCATTTACAGAATAGACCTTAAATCTGATCAGCACATAGATGGTTGCTCCCCTAACATTTGTTCTATTACTGTGCCAATAGACATTTTTTTTCAAAGCCAGTTGTTATTGTAGTTTTCAGTCTTCTCTGCTAGGTAATATTGATGATCACCCCTTTCTCCTGTGGTTTTTGTGCATGGCTCCTCCAGAGTTATGGAAGGTAACAAGTAGGGAGGAAGTTTCCATGTCAATATCACCTTGATTCTTCCTGCTCTATGACTCAAGTATGCAGGTTTACAGCAACAAGGTCTTACCATTAAGTTCCGGAGGACACTGAATGGCAATGTCAAAGCCTATAATGTTTGTCTATGAGACCCTTGTGATCACCAGCTCTAGAGTGGATATCCCAATCCTAATACAGTTTTCTACCTCCCTTCCTTCCTTCTTTCTTTCTTTCTTTCTTTCTTTCTTTCTTTCTTTCTTTCTTTCTTTCTTTCTTCCTTTCTCTTCCTTCCTTCCTTTTTTCTTTCTTTCTTTCTTAATTTCTTTTCTTGATTTGCATTAAGCTGTGTAGGCATGGTACCCCCTAATAGTGTTACTACATTAAATTTTTTGTATACACACACACACACACACACACACACACACACACACACACACACACACACACAGAGCCTTTAGAATTTTTTATCCCTCCCCATTCTTCCTGCCCATGTTCTACCTCCCCAAGAGGCCATGCCCAGATGCTAAGTGGACACAGACCCACAATATCTGTATCTCTTATAATATTTCTGATAACATCTTTTAAAAATTCCACTGAACCTTAGATATGAATTGTTTTGTACATGTATCTATTGTGCCTGTGTTCCATAATTCTGTACTTTGGTTGGCTGTGGTTTTGGTAATGATCTGTGGCAAAGGGCAGTTTCCTTGATAAAGTATTGGGACTACATGTAGCTGTTGATATAAGTTCAAGTGTTTAGAATGCATTTAAGGATTATGCAGTTTTAGTAAAGTGACTGTAGCTACTCCTCTGATATCCATGAGTTTACTATCCCTGGGTAGTTGGTTGGCTAGGATTCCAATACCAGTTGTGGTTTCCCTCCTGTTGGGGAAGCCTTAAACCCAATTAAAAAGGTTTGGTGACCACCAAAACATACATATTGATGCTGCACCCTCAAGGTTATCATGTCTAGCTGTTGGTTGTGCTTCGTAGGTGTCGTAGCTGTGCAGGTTCATCTGGAAGCACCTTGAGGTATCATAAAATCCAGTCCTCAGAGAGGAGGCATTCTTGTCAGATCAAGCTAAAGAATGCTGAGAGAGGAGAAATATTCTTTCCCAGGGAAATATCCTATGGATTGTACAACACAAAGAGATCACCCCGGAAAACACAAAGAAACTTTGTGAATTAAACAGTTGTATTTAAATATTTAGGAATCCATCACACACACACACACACACACACACACACACACACACACACACATATATATATATATGTGTGTATATATGAAATTATAGAGTGAATGACTGATTATTTCTAGAGTAGAACATATCTTTATTTTGAACATTATGTATTAAAAATAATATATGTGTTTTCCATGAATTTGTAAAATAACTATATATGTGTGTATATGTAGCATTACATGTACGTATTAGTCTTAAATTTTTAATATAGAGGTAATAATTTAGTTTGTTTTTACCATTACTTTACTATTTGAGATTGGACAAATCTGACAATAAGAAGATGAAGAGAGTTGAAAGTTTTGTGGGTGTTTGGTGCCTCCACTGTTTCAGTGGGTTCCTACAGGAGGTAGCCTCTTCAAGTTCCATATCCCCCAATGAAATGAATTATAGGTAAGATCTCCTCCTTTGATTCTTGGGTGCCTTTCTTATCCCAGGTCTCTGTCTCATCCTGGAGATGCCCCCACACACCACCTCACCTTCGTCAGTTGTAGATTTCCATTCATTTTCATGGCTATCTGGCCATCTGTCTTGTCCTTCCCCACACCTGATCCTGAACCCACCCATTCTTCTCTCCATTCCTCTCCCTCCCAGGTCCCTCCTTCCATCTGCCCCTTATGACTATTTGTCCTCCCCAAATTTATCCTATTTATAAGAAATGCGGGCTTGGGGGATGGAGCAAGACCGAAAACTGTCAACTAAAATCCAGCCTAACTTGAGACCCATCCCATGGGCAGGCACCAATTCCCAAGCTTATTAAAAATACTGTTATATTTGAAGATAGAAGAAGATGTTGTCCTCAGAGAGGTTCAACCCATCTTAGGATGTGACACAAAGGAGGATTTGTGTGGAGATTCAAGTTGAGGATGAGCCAGACCTCAGAGTCCTGGGAGAAGAAAGAAGTAAAACAAAGTTCATTCTTGAACTCTATTCATACTGACCGTTGGAACAGACCATCAAGCCAATCATTTACTAGGCAAAGAAATGCAATTTGGCAGGGTAGAATGAGCTTGTCATAGGTCTTAAACACAGTATTACCCAAGCTTTACAGAGCAGTGTCCTTTTATTCTGTGCCATGTTCAGGAATACAAAAAGGTGAAGAAATATTTTTTCATGTTTTTTGTTTGCACAATTACATGTATTAGGTCACATTCAACATAGTCCATAGTGTAGCAGAATTTTCAACATATTGATATGAGGAAGAAAATATTTGTTATCTTTCTCAGTTGCTTTGGAAGTTTCCATTGTTCTTTGGTAAGTATAAAACATTGTGCCTTTTCTATGTCAAGGCTAGAGACTGACTTCCCTTCCACTCACTTAAAGGGAAATTTGGCTATTGTGATTCTGACTTACTTCAAATGTTCAAGAAAGTGAACAAAAATAATCTGTAAGGACTGTACACAAATTCCTCCTTACAACTGGTTAAAGCTGCCTGATGGAATGTCTACTTCCTTAGTCATGTGTCAGTGGAAACAGTCACTTTTTGAGATGTGTTCCTAAGGCTAGAAGTCCTCACCAACAGTGTTAGATAAAAAAAGATGAAATTTCTGAAAGGTGTTTGTTTATTTCTTAAACAACTGTGATAGCTTCTTTGACTATGGGACATTGTGTAATGGTTGCTTTATACATTCAATAAACAACTTGAAACTTTTAAAGAGATTATTCCAAGTCTCCACGAATTAAAGTTCTCTTCCAGGTAGAGTTGAAAATCTAAACCATTCCACTATGCTTTTTGAGAAGATGCAGTGTTTCCACAGCTCTAGCTTCATAGCTCAGTTCCATGGTAATCATATTAAATATTTAGAGAAAGAAGTCAAATGAACTCCCTAAATAACCCTCTATAAATATTTCCTTATCATGTATTTTGAAAAATATGGGTCTAAGGGAATTAATTCAAAGTTATATGCCTCTGTCATGTTCAAAGTTGTCCAAGAACTTGCTCAAGTTCTTCCATACTTGAGCCAAATTTGGGGGTTAGCACTGGGCAGGGGAGGCAGTATGTGCTCACTAGGGACTAGAGGGAGCACAAAGCACTTCCCAGCTCCTCATACCTCAATGCTCACTTCTTCAGCCAATGTTTCTCTTACAAATGTTGAAATAGCATATGTGATTTCTCTATTGACAAGAAAACTTAGAAATATCTAAATATTTGTAATATTCTGCTATATACAACATAAGGCTATTACTAATATAATTAGCTAATATAATTATACCATGTCACTCAGCTGAAGATATGCAGACTGACAAGATCATTAGTCAGCAATCAATAATTTTCCCTTTTTGTTTTGCACGTACCAAAGAACACTGTAAACTTCCAAAGAAACGGATAAAGATAACGAATATTTTCTTCCTCATATCAATATGTTGAAAATTCTGTTACACTATGGACAATATAGAATGTGGCCTAATACATGTAATTCTGCAAACAAAACACAAAAAAATATTTCTTCACCTTTGTGTATTCCCCGAACATGGCACACAATAAAAGGACACTGCTTTGTAAAGCTTGGATAATACTGTGTTTAATACCTATGACAAGCTCATTCTACCCTGCCAAATTGCATTTCTTTGCCTAGTAAATGATTGGCTTGATGGTCTGTTCCAATGGTCAGTATGAATAGAGTTCAAGAATGAACTTTGTTTTATGTCTTTCTTCTCCCAGGACTCTGAGGTCTGGCTCATCCTCAACTTGAATCTCTGCACAAATCCTCCTTTGCATCATATCCTAAGAAGAAGCCTTATAGTGAACCATCCTAGGCCTACTAACCCAGTAGGCAACCTTCCCCATGACTTCTCCAGATATGCTTCCTTGTTCATGCCTCTGTAAAATGGGAACAAGAAAGCTATACAGCACTTTTCTACACATCTCTTAAGATACTTAACTTACACTTAGAATATTTTTTGTTTTGAAAAGTTATACTTCCTTTTATTTAAATATTCTCAACTCAGGTTCTTTCAATGGGTATTTATTTACATACATACCCCTTTTTATGACATGCCTTCTTTATTCTAAAGATTTCACTCTACATATTACAACTAGTAGTAACATTCAACACATCATTCCCAGAAATGTTACCTATATCCTTTGATATAATATCCAGCCTTCCTATGCCCATTCCTGAAACTTCAAGGAAGTATTTACTAATTCCTATGTACAATACTTGTTTTAATTAATCTTCCCATTAATGCAATACCATACTCTGGAAAAAGCACCATAAGGAAGCAGTGGCTTTGATTTACAGTTTTAAAGGACACATGGGTCACATTATAACAGAAAAATACTTTTGTTATTTTTACTGTCCTATGAAATTATCTTTTTTCTTTATGGGTGCAAAGAGCCATAGTTTATTGTTTGAACATGCCCTGATTTTAATTATTCCACTTTTATCAACCCATAGAACATATGGTCACTACATGTGCTTTTAAATTGCCTAAAACTATATTTTATGTATAGCAATACAACATTCATATTAAGTAAAACCATTGTTTGTTGTAAATGCAAAGAAATAGTGAAAACTTTAACTGTTTTAGCTCCTGAGCAACTGTGTCAGAGACATGGTATTTTTTATTAATAAGCTACAAGCCTTAACTGGGCAGTTTCTGAGCTTTTCTAACTCTCTAAGCTATCTACATCCCTAACTATAGGCCCCCATGTTTTCTTGCAGTTTGAGTCTCCCTGTGGCTTGCTCTGCTTCCTGTGTATCCTCATGGTAAGTCACTTGGTGACCAGTTCCCCCTGAGTCCTCCTGGACCCTCTGCCTCATAGCCATTTCTTCTCTTCATTCCTCATAGTTGTCATCTTTATTTCATTGAAGATACTCCTGCTCCTGCTCCCTGCCCTCCTCCTCCCCTTCCTCTTCCTCTTCCTCTTCTTCCTCCTCCACCTTCTCCTCCTTCTTCACCATCTTCCTCTCTCTCTCCTTCTCTCCTTCTCTCCCCCCTCATCTCCCCAGGATTCTCCAACTCCAACTAGAAAGACCCACCTATTATCTTATGCTCAGTCAATTGGCTGATCAGATCTTTATTAACCAATCAGAAGGTGATGGTTGATAATATGTAGAAATGTTTACAAACCATTAGAAAAAATGTTACACCAATACAGGTGATGCTCCAAAAAAATAACAATACCTAAGTCTAGCCTGTCTTTGCCAGTCAACTCTTTGCTGGTATAGAAATCAGCATTTGATAAAGACAACCACCTTCACACAGAGCAAAAAAGATTATCCTTATACACTCCCTCCAAAAGAGCATTTTTTTCATGTAAGTTACATCCAATATTTAAGTTTTCTACAGAAAAAATACAAAAACACCACCATTAAATAATAGGAATGTCACTAATACTCTGCCCCAAAGAGGCAATCCCTTGAAAACTTTTATGCAACTAGAATCATTTATTTTGCACTGTCCTGTAATCTGCAATAAATATCCAGGATCCCTGATGTCATACCACTGAGGACCTCTCCATTAACTGAATGTCATCTTTAATGTGCTGCTGTATCATTGGAGTAAGGAACATTTTATAGCTAAAATGGCTATCCAGTATAAAATAGAGAACCTTCAAAGTTTCTACACTGTATAAATAATAAAAAAAACAACAAAGATGTGTTTTCACAAAATGGTTTCAAGTTGGAAGCTGTTCACATCAAGAGAGTCCTCCATATAACTGAACCCAAGAAAATCATTGTCTACTGCTGTATGATGCTGCGCTTGGTGAAGGATCCTTCCTTTATCTCTGTGCTTGAAGATTCTTCTTACAGTGCTTTTGCCTTCCCTCAGAAAGGCTTCATTCTCTCCATCTTACTGAAGACATGGGGGACATTGTCCCTGAGATAGTACCATGCCCCTCTGAAGGCACTGTATAGGTTTTGTCCCAAACACTCTCAGTTAAACTAAAGAAATTTCTAAACAAATCACCAGCTGAAATATCCTGGATTACAATTTTGGAAAACTTTTTTTCTCAGGAGAAGCTTATACACCTCTCAAACCTAAAGGCTGCTGGGTCACTTCTCTCCTCTCCTCTGCTATACAGTATCTCAATTCCTTGATATTCCTCTTTTTTGGTCCACACTTGGTGGGCTACCTGCTCTCCTCACATGCTTTTGTGTGATTTCATCAAATACCTGACCTCTCATCTTCCTGAGAATCAGTGATACCTTCAGGGTTGTAGATCACAACTGATCTGTGCAAGGAGGTATGCAGGCTCCTGCATGTTGAAGAAAACTTGTTTCCTATCATTAATAATCTGAGAAAGCTCTGTCTGCCTGGATATCATTTTACAAAAAAAATTCTCATTAATTTCTTTTCTCTCTAAAGTATACTTACTTGTATGGGATTACAAATTTTCATAAAGATACAAATACTCAGGATTTTTGTTATTGGTGATGTTGTTCATTTACTTTCTTGTTTGGTTGCTTATTTTTGAGATTGTCTGTGCTTCTTCAGTTAACAGTGCAGTTGTCTTTTTCTAGATATTCAAATAAAAATTTTCCAAGTCAGCATTTCTGCTGTAAGAGGTAGGCATGTATCTGGTAAGTTTCCTGGATGATCAGGATCAAAGAATGGTTTGTGAACTCTCTGTATTTTATGATTTGCAGTTTTAGAAACTTTATTTACTTAGTGAATTGAAAAACTAATATTTTTGTTTAAAACCTCCCTACCCTACAACATCACTTAAGCTATTCTGGATGCATGGCTTACAAGGAAGACAATAAAGAGCTAATGGACTGAAAAGTCATCATTTTGTTCCTTCTGTAGCACTGCTGAGTCTTGTCCATCAAGAAGGTGGGTTTTATGCTTTCCAGATTGGCACTATTAGAGAAACTCTGTATCAAAGGGTAGAGATCATAGACCCCTTCCTTCTTTCACAGTCACTTGTCTGAAATTAATTTTTGACATTTGGTGGAGTAACGGATTCCTATGTGATCACTAATATCTAGAGTTGTTTCTTCCGATTTCCAAATTAAAAAATCTGCCTTCCTTTGCCAGTAGCACTCTGTTAGGAACTAGTCCACTGGCAGCCCAGATACCTGTCTCTGCGTAACTGTTTGGACTTCAGATTACACATTGTTAAAATTTATGGAGATACTTGTAGAAACCAACAACCTACCAAAATGAAGAGTTGCAGAGCCGAGTCCTAACTGATACATATACAGCAGACCTCCACTACACAAGGCTTAGGAAATATGCTTAAGAGGTACAGAAGGATTGTTAAGAGCCAGAGGATCAGGAGATTGCTGCGAGAAAATGTCTCCTAGGGATGTTAGGCTACCCCATGAAATTGGAAGTATATGTGCCATACATTTTAGTGTTTGAAGGGACGAAGGGGAAGGAAAAAATGATGTAATTTAATAAAATGTTAAAGCAATTTTAAAAAGTGCTACAGAAGTTGGCTAGCCAGAAAAATGTGGTGATTCATGTCTGCGATCTCTGTAGACACACAGGATGAGGTAGGAGGTTTGAAACTTAAGGTCTATCTGGTCTACCCAGTAAGATTGTTGCAGCTTATCTCCATCACGTCTCCCAGATGCCTGGCTGCTGTCTTACTGAGGTGCAGTGCCTTCGACCTGTGAAGCCTTGGGGGCTGTCTGCACCCAAGAATGAAGGTCCTGGAAAACAGCAGCATTCAGGGTACGTCAGCTGTGGAGCCTCGCTAAACTAGGGAGGAGTTGAAAATTTAACAAAACAGCTTTACATCCTTTTCCATTATGATTTGTCACATTTGATATATTATGTGTTCCTCATCAGATCTACCCAAGCTTATACTTTCACAATAGCATTCCTTATTCGGTATCCATTATGAACAGTGCAGTAATTGTCACTGCTTAAATGGTGTTTACATATTAACTCATTTTTCATGGATGTAGCGAAAGTTATCAATGGTATTCAAGAGAGTAGGGCTCCCTAAGCACCACACCCCATTATTTTTAGGATCTAGGATGGAAACTGTGAGGGAGGTGCTCAGTATTGGGGGCCAAATTGGGACAGGGACTCCTCAGCAGCTGAGGGCCTCTCTCTTGCTCTTGTGTCCTTGATGGGTAGGTGGACCAGGGCTTCTTATTCCTTGGAGGCCATGTATGCCATGAGGTCTACTACCTGGTTGCTGTAGCCCTATTCATTGTCATACCAGGAAATATGCTTTATAAAGTTGTCATTGAGAGAAATGCCAGCCATCAAAGGTGGAAGAGTAGGAGTCACTGTTGAAGTCACAGTAGACAACCTGGTCCTCAGTGTAGCACAGGATGCCCTTTAGTGGACCCCCCAGATTCCTATTTCACCACATTCTCGATGTCATCATACTTGGCAGGTTCCTTCAGGCGGCATGCCAGATCCACAGTGGATACACTGTGGTCAGGAACACAGAAAGCAGTACCAGTGAACTTTTGTTCAGCTGTAGGATGACCTTGCCCACAGCCTTGGCAGCAGCAATGGATTCAGGGATAATGTTCTGGGCTGCCACATGGCCATCATGCACACCTTTCCAGAGGGGGCATCTATAGAACATATTAACTCTTTTAGTCTATTTTTGGTTCACCACAGGTATATTAAAATATAAAATACATAACAAAGCAAAAGTTTACTGATAATAGATTATAAAGAAATTTACCATGAAGCAATTTAATGCTATACACATAAATTTTCCATGTATTAGAAATGAAAGGAAATTTGTGAAGTAATGAAAGCACTATGCCTTTTTGTTTTTAGAAATGAATTAAATGTTTCTTGGATATTTGAAACATTTTCAGATTATAATAAAATTTTCCCTACTCCCTCTGTCTCTCCAACATCTCCCATTTATTTCATTCCTATTTTATCTTAAGTTCATGGATTCTTCAAAAATAATGTTACACATCGATGTATGTACAAATACAGAAGAACAGCCTACATGATATTACTTGTGTGTAAATATTTTCAGAGCTGATTGCTTGGTATTAAATAACCAGTTGTTGTGCTCTTCCCTAGAGAAGATGATTTCTCCCAATCTCAGCATTCCTTAGTTGCATGTAGATCTTTGTATAGGGTTGAGATATCCTAACCTTCCCTATTCCACACTAGCATGTCTATTGGTGCCTTTCTTTTTAGGGTCATCTGTAGATAGCTATATTGCTGAGACTTTATGAATAGTCTCTCTGACATTTCTGGGAGACATGGTCATACAGCACACACCCTGTTCATTTGGTGTTTTTACCACTTCTTTCACAATGACCCTTGATCTAAAGTTCAAAATTTGTGTTACTATTGTATTGGGGTCAATGGGCTGCACAGCTTTGCACTTTGATCAAATTTGGCATCATTTAATGGTTTCAACCTGTTGCAAAGACAAGTTTACCTAATGAAGGGTGAGCACTACACTTACCTGTAGGTATAAGGACAAATATTTAGAACATAGTTTAGGTGTTATACTGGTTTAGTAAGATGGCAGTTGTGGGTTCTCCACCAAGATCTGTAAGGTGGGTATCCAGCAACAAGCATATTCTTGTTGGTTGAGCCTTAACTCGAACTAAGAAACTGTTTGTTTGTTAACCACAAAATATGTGTACCACTATTGTACTCTTATGGTTATTGCACCCTGCTGGTCATTGTTGCTGTTTATAGGTATCATATCGGTGTGTGATTATTCTTGATTTTCTCCTTTGGAAAGAACCTTGTATGGTACCTTCTAGTACCATGAAAAAAATTGTCAGAGAATTCTATACTGCATAAAGTAGAGCACATTTATCATTTTTCAGAACTGAAAGATTTTACTTTGTTCTCATCACGATTGTCATCATAGGTAGAAAAAAAGCAAGTGATTATCCAAGATGGCAAAGATGAATTCATTATGAAAAATATAGCAGTTAAATAGCTTGTTAAGATGGTGACATATGCCTTCATGTCTCCATCTGCACCCTGGAGTTAAAAATCTATGGTAAAATTCTCCATACCCAAAGCCTGCCTGGAGAGAGCTGGTCTCTGAGGAGTACTGTCACTCCTAAGTTTACAGGTGAGACCAACACTTTTGCTCCAATAACTCACCAAAGAGGCACCCATAGGAAGAACATCAATATCAACCAACCAGACCTCCCAAAGCTCCCCGGAATTAAACCACCATTAAAAAATACACATGGAGGTACCCATGGCTCCAGTCACATATGTAGTAGCCGATGGCCTTTTAGACATCAATGGGAGGATAGGCCCTTTGTCCTGTGAAGCTAGATTACCCAGTGTAGGGGAACTCCAGGGCGGAATTGTAGGAGTGAGTAGGTCGGGAGGGGAGCACTTCATGGATGCAGGTGTAGGAGGGATTGGATAGGGGCTTTCAGGAGAGGAAGCTGGAGGGGAAACAGGGAAAAGGTATAGCATTTGAAATGTAAATAAATAAAATAGCCAATTAAATAAAAGATGGTAACATAAAAATGTTCCTACATTTCGTGTTGTGGCTACGTAACTGGGGAAGCCAGGACCCAAAAACTTCTGTCATTGGCATTTATTCTCTCATCCCCATCTTTCTTTGCTTCCTTTATTCCTTCCTTCTTTCCCTTCCTTCCTTTTTCTTTCTTTCTTTTCCTCCCTCCCTTCCTTTCTTCCTTCCTCCCTCTTTCCCTCCCTCTTTCTTTCTTCCTTCCTTCCTTTCTTTCTTTCTTTCTTTCTTTCTTTCTTTCCTTCTTTCTTTCAACAGAGTGCATTTCCTGCCAAGATCACAGATATAGGACTGACTATACAGGCCTTCAACACATTTGTTAGATATGCTGTTCACATTTCCTTCATACCTGAGACATTTATATACCTGAGATAATGTCTAGAAGAGACTTTTGCTAGAGGTGAGAAGAGAGGAATTTTAAGGTGAATTCTGACTTCATTCTCTACAGACCCTACTGCCTGCATTTTTGAATCCCTCTTAGCTTATATTATTTTGGGTACAGGGCCAATCCCTGTTGGGGAAAGGGTTGAAAGTCTGGAGTTGCATTTTAAAGGTCTCAAATGTTAAAGAGTAAGGACATTATAGAAGTATAGTTTGATAGAACAAAAGGCTAAAAATGAATTCTATTTTGTTTTTGAGTCTTAAGAATGAAAAGTCCTAGTATTTGACATGCCAAATATTTGAAAATCCTTTCTGTTTCTGCCAACAACACAAAACAAAGCACAAAACTTTGTCTTTGAGGGAGGGAAGAAAATTGGGAAATAATGTAATTATATTAAAAATAAAAGACCTAGAAATAAATAAATATAGTTTCCAAAAATATGCCTTTGCTAAGACCCTGCAGTGTTATTAAATTTAGGAAGGAAATGAGAGTATTTACAATTAATTATAATTAAGAATTCCAGGACAAAGTTCAGTTCTCCTGACATGGCAAAAGAATATGCAAGAAATTTCTTATTTGCCTTTTCTAGGAGAGGCCAAGAAAAAAATAATAGTAGATCATAAATATTTCTGGGAAATACCTTACTAAATTCCTTCTTGTGAGTGTTGTTAATCTATAACACAGAGAGAAAGGAGAAATGAGAACTGTTTGGCAAGTAGACCTCACTCCTGACCTTGTTGTTTATCAATAAATCCCCTTGGAAAGACTTCAGTTCCTTGACAAGGTCTGTGGATGCTCTCATCCACAAGTGTTTAACATTACCCAACTCCAGCCTTACTCAGTGATATTGAGTCCTGATTTGATGTCTGACTAACATAAGAGGGTGATATCTGCCTTAGAATTAGAAAAACAAAACAAACAAAAACAAAGACAAATCAAACAAACAAAACATTTTTTTTTTGAAATACAGGAGCAAAGTTTTATGGTTATATTATCTCTTAGCATTACTAAGGCAAAAAGTTCTGAACTCAGGAAACGAAATCTGAAAATTTCTTATCTGTAATACATATAAAATTATGTTTTTCTTTTCTACAGATGACATTTTATGTTATAAATTTCAAACTAATAAGTTCATATGGTATGGATGGGTGGAGACTTCCTATCTTACAGGGGTTAGATTGTATTAACTAGACTTTTATTTTACACAAAAACAAAATTTGGGATCACGTTCCAAGGACCATGCAGTGAGGTTTTTACAGTTAGAAACATCCGAACAATTCCCAGTGGTTGTGAAATAACAACAGAAAATGCATTGTTGTAGTTTTCCTTGCCTGGATCTGGTGACAAAGAGAATTACAGATTTTTAATAAGATTTATTCTGTTGCATGGCTCAGTAACATTGCATTTATTTAGCTCCTTTTCCTAATGTTTGAAATGGTGTTAAGTGAATACCCAAGTTAAAACTTAAAGACTATAATTATACTAAAATAATGACAATACACTAAAACTTAATAATGATTATATTATATTGTTTGGGTAAAAATGTTTAAAAAAATTAAATCTATTTCAGTACAGATATTAGCCTTTCAGGCCTAATAAGGTTTTTTATAACAGTATATTCTCTAATAAGGAATGCTAGAGGGACCCTAGGTGTTACTGTGGTAGGGGAGGCTGATATAGCTTATACACACATTATTCCATTCATGTGAAATTCAGTTTAGTAGTGAGTAGACAAAATATTTACTTTTGTTTCTGTGAACTTCATAAAGTTTTGGAAATGTCTTGAGTCCACTCTGAGAATGGTTGGGACAAATTTGGGTTTTGTTACTTTGCAGCTGCAGGACTTTAACAACTGAGCTAAGGCAACCAGACTTTTCTGAAAACTGCTTTAATCTAACAACTGTATAGTGTGCCACTCAATAAACCAAGCATGTGAGGAAGACAGCATTCTAGCATCACCTGTGTCGGGTTCATTAAAGGATATTTTGGAATTCTTTGAAGGATTCTGTAATAGTATGTGGTGGATTGAATGGACCCCATTACATTTATATATGTGAATGCTTGATCACGATAAAATAGACTACTTGAGAGGGATTCCGAGATGTGACCTTTGGGGACTATATGTGGCCTTTTAGAAGGAAATGTCCTAGGGATGTAGTTTGGAGATTAAAAAACCAGAAACCAGGACCAATGTCTCTCTTTTCCTTTTGTCTGAGGATCTGGAGGTAGAAGTTTCATCTACTTCTCCATCCCCATGTCTATCTGCATGCTGGCATGCTTTCTTTCATAACAACAATGGATGAAACCAGTGAAACTCTAAGTCAGTCCCACTTAAATGTTTTCCTTTATAACAGTTGCCATGGTCATGGTCTCTTTCCAGCAATAGAACACTGATTAGGACATAGTTGTAATATGTAAATTAAAGCAAGATTGTAGAGGCATAGTCTAATTTTTTTAAATCTTGTCTTTTGTTAACACTTAATAAAGTAATAAGGAATTTTGCTGGCTGTGGCTTACACTCTTCTTTCATACCATTATGTATAGAATTTCACAGGTTTTAGTGTCCAGTACCAGGCATGCCTGTATTGAACTCTTAAGGTTACCATACAATTAAAGACTTTAACAAGAGATATTCACTTACTACATGATAGTAAAATATAATAGAAAATGGAGATCCTCTAAAAAGTAGAAATCACTATACAGTTGTATAGTTATAGAGGACCAGAATTTGGATTAGCTACGTATAGGGTTTCTGATCTTCAGAGTTTACTTCTGAGCCCCAGAGCCTAGACACTGTAGGCTCTAAGATCTGGGGGAGTAATTAGATATGGGAATCATACCTGAGTCTCAGTACTTGGAGATAGAAACACTAAAAGGATTAGAATGATACTACAAATTTGTCTTATTGTCTTTGGTTTCCTTTTGGCTGTGTGATCTCAGGAGAGTCAGAATTGGTGGAAACCAAGGCTTTCCCCGAGGCCCTGATGTATGGAGAAGGAACTAGTTCCTTGTTTAAAACCAGGATATGCTTAATGTGGCCAGCCATGTCCTGGGGCTCAGGCCTTGAGGGAGATTCAGTTTGGAATCCTGAGATCTAGACTCCCCACCCAAAGGGCTATGGTTAGCAGCCGCAGGCCACACAGTCTGAGCAGGCTATGACACATATGAAATGACGCATATATAAGATGTTGTAGTTTTTAATAAGCTTGTTTGAAATTAGATATAGTTTGTGTATGAACCACTGTCCCCAAATTCCCTATCTTCTCATTTTCCAAACCCCTGGCCCTTCTCAGGAACTTGTCACTGAAAATTCGGATCCAGGTCCTTGGTGTTTGATTGTCTTGTAGATATATCCATTGAGACTGGGGTCCACCACTGCATTTTGATTGGTTGTGGCTTTGTGGATGTTTTAATTTTTTCCTCCAAGATCCATAGCTTCACTAACTCTGGGTAGGATAGTGTCCAGTGCCAGGCCTCTTGGTATGGCACTCCTAGTGTTACCATACAATTCTGTTGGTTGTTGTGGTTCATAGCAGCACTGCTGAGTAGGACTATTAGTGTATTTTCTCCTTTGCCATATTTTATAATACCTTCTGGTACTATGAGAGCTAGCCCTCAGTGTGTAGTGCCATATTGGATTTGGGCCTGGCCGCTTTGTAACTGCATGGCCACAGTAAAAGTCATGGGATTGTTGGACAGAGGCCTCTCCCATGTATTTACGGCACAGGAAGAAAAGACCAAGCAGTAAACACCCGTGTCTCCACTGCATGACCTCTGCTGAGCTCGGCTGATGCATGTGGAACTGACACACCTGGAACACACCTGGGTGGTGGTCAATTTACTTCTGCCTTTTGCTTCCTCAGCCTTTATCCTTGAGATTTAGGCTGATCTTGGATTTCTCCCTAATTAATTCAGGTCTCCTCCTAGTCGGTCTTTTGTTACCGGTCGAAGTCTTGAGCCAGGTAGTCACGAGCCAGGGGGGTCTCCCACTGTGCTTCCCAGTTATTTTCTACCTGGAGACTTGGGTATATAGTGGTGAATAAAGCTACAGGAGTCTCCTCTTCTTCCTCACTCACTCTTCCTTCCGCTCTCATTTCTCTCTCTCTCTCTCTCTCTCTCTCTCTCTCTCTCTCTCTCTCTCTCTCTCTCTTCCTCTCTTCCTCTCCTGGCTTGACACGATAACCTGTGTGTGTGTATGTGTGTTTCTTTCATCCCATAGGCTTTCGCCCGATTCTCGGTACCAGGTCGGTGCTGGCGCCGACATCAGTGAAGAGGCATTCAAGTCAATTCCAGTTCAAGGGCCTGTGGACTTTGGGTTTGAATTGCATATTGTGTTTAGGAAAAAGAATTTACCTTCTATGACTTAGGGGTAATCAAAGTAACAGCAATAGTTTATAAAGTTTATGAGTCTCTTGGACACCTCTGATCAACAACTCAAAAGAGGGATTCTTATACCTGGTTCGGGAGGTTTTTGTTACATAATCCTTGGCTCATCAATATTATACAGTTAATTTTAAACTGTATGTGATAGTTCTTATACTCTCAGCCCTGGGAGTAGAACTATTAGAAGGTGTGGTCCTGTTGGAGTAGGTGTGTCAGTGTAAGTATGGGCTTTAAGAGCCTCATCCTAACTGTCTGGAAGTCAGTATTCTGCTAGCAGTCTCCAGATGAAGATGTAGAACTCCCAGCTCCTCCTGTACCATGCTTGCCTGGATGCTGCCATGTTTCTGCCTAGATGATAATGGATTGTACCTCTCAACCTGTGAGCCAGCCCCAATTAAATGTTGTCCTTATAAGAGTTGCCTTGGTCATAGTATCTTTTCATAGCAGTAAAACCCTAACTAAGACATTCTATATGTATATGTATACATAGACTTATATGTATTACAGTGTTTTACAAGATAAGCAGTTCATTGTATGATTCCTTGGGACCTTTTCAGACATCCTCACTGCCATTTGACCCTACTTCCTCCTTTGTATTTATCTGCACTGGAGAATTCTTAAAATCATTTACAGGAAGAAAAGAGCAAAGTGATGTTATGTAGTACTTTGGGCATTTTTTTTAACATTAAGAATACAACGAGATCAATTGATTTCTTCTAATATCAATGGACAAAATTATAAGAGCAAAAAGCAGTTGGTAAAAGTTCAGAATCAAACATGACACCCAAGAGTTTCTCCTTGTACCAAAAAGTCTAAAGTTTTTTAGTTATAGGACTGACGTTGCTAAAGTTCAAACATAGAGCTACTTTGACTACTGGCCGCATAATTTTTTTTTTTTTTTTTTTTTTGCTAGCTCATGACTTAGCAGCCTCACCATTTAATTAAATTGAAGAAATTAAATTAGAAAACAATAGTATTTTATTCAGATGAAGAAAGGAGACTGACCATTTTGAAATAAATACAGTGTTTTAAAACAAACAGCTGCCAAATAAAAGAAAATATGTTCTGGCATTTTTTCTGACTTCAGAGAGTATAAATAATCTAATATTGGCCCTTCGTTCCTTGTGCTGAGGTGGGACTGTGAATCACAAGTGAATGCCTCATACTATTACAGAATTATATAAAGACAGAACTGATCATAGGAAAATTCATGTACATTTTCCTCTTCATATATCCAGTTCACAATAAAATATGTCTTGTCTGATTATTGAAATATATTATTATTTAATACTAATGAATCATCTAGTTGCCAAAAGGAAAGGAACAGTTAATTTGAGCTAATCAACTAAGACAATGGAGGAAAGTTACATATGATTTGACTCAAATTAAAGAACATTTTGGAAGAAGTAAATCTATAGAGAATGTAAGTATCATTGCCTCTAGGCACTCAGGAGAGGGTAGGCAGTCTTTATGGTTTGGGGGAAAGGAATTTTTGCAATGCTGAAACCATTGTGGGAACTTCTATAATAGTGGATTTGTGATATTGTGGATTTATTATTATCCATAAAATTTAACATCAATTAGAAGTCTTAATTAAAAGCAGTATATAATATTTGTTCTTTTGTACTATGCATTGAAATATATCATAAACAAGAAAAAATTATAAAATATATGGTCGAAGTGGCCTGTTATCAATTTTTATTATCTTATACCACTAATAATAATACCATTCATAAAGTAATTCTAAGATCCTTAAATGAGAAAGTCCATATATGAAATAGAAGGAAACTGAAAAGGCTCACTAGTCACAAGTAAGAAGCACATTTTCTGCATAGATTATGCTTTATAGGGTTTTTCAGTGTTTTTGGAAATAATACAAGAAATGAATCTGAAGAATTCTCAAGATCAAGGCAAATGGTAAAGCAATAGTATTTATTTAAGACTTATTTTTTTGATCAAAGATACAAAAGAGAAAAAGTCAGAGTTGATTCAAGCATTTCGTAGTCCTTTGGTTGCCGTGATTTATTGAGAAGAGGGAAGCTTCTCAGTGCAGAATTCTATCAGACCTTCATAGAAGACCTCATACAAATACTGTTCAAACTATGCCACAAAATTGATACAGACAGAGCACTACCAAATTCCTTCTATGAAGTCACAATTAGTCTTATACCAAAACCACACAAAGACCCAACAAAGAAAGAGAACTTCAGACCAATTTCCCTTATGAATATTGGCACAAAAATATTCAATAAAATTCTTGCAAACTGAATCCAAGAACACATCAAAATGATCATCCATAATGATCAAGTAGGCTTCATTCCAGGGATAATGGGATTGTTTAATATATGAAAATCCTTCAATATAAACATCCATCCACTATATAAACAAACTCAAAGATAAGAACCACATGATCATTTCATTAGATGCTGAGAAAGCATTTGATAAAATTCAACACCCTTTCATGATAAAAGTCCTGGAAAGAACAGGAATTCAAGGCCCATATCTAAACATAGTAAAAGCAATATACAGCAAACAAGTAGCTAACATTAAACTAAATTGAGAAACTTGAAGCAATCCCACTAAAATCAGGGACTAGAAAAGGCTGCCCAGTCTCTCCCTACTTAATCAATATAGTACTCGAAGTCCTAGCCAGAGTAACCAGACAGCAAAAGGAGGTCAAAGTGATACAAACTGGAAGGGAAGAAATCAAAATATCACTATTTGCAGATGATATGATAGAGTACTTAAGTGACCCCAAAAGTTCCACCAGAGAACTACTTAATCTGATATACAATTTCAGCAAAATGGTGGGGTATAAAATTAACTCAAACAAATCAGTAGCTTTCCTCTACTCAAAGGATAAACAGGCTGAGAAATTAAGGAAATGTCACCCTTCACAATAGTCCCAAATAATATGAAATATCTTGCTGTGACTTTAACCAAGCAAGTGAAAGATCTGTATGACAAAAACTTCAAATCTCTGAAGGAAGAAATTGAGGAAGATCTCAGAAAATGGAAAGATTTACCATGCTCATGGATTGGCAGGATTAATATAGTAAAGATGGCCATTTTTGCCAAAAAGCAATCTACAGATTCAATGCAGTCCCCATCAAAATTCCTACTCAATTCTTTATAGAGAAAGAAAGAGAAATTTGCATATTCATTTGGAATAATAAAAAAACCCAGGATAGAGAAAACTATACCATAAAAGGACTTCTGGGGGAATCACCATCCCTAACTTCAAGCAGCATTACAGAGCAATAGTCATAAAAAAAAACCTGTATAGTCTTGGTACAGAGACAGAGAGATAGATCAGTGAAACAGAATTGAAGATCCAGAAATGAACCCACACACTTATGGTCACTTGATTTTTGACAAAGGAGCTAAAACTATCCATTGGAAAAAAGATAGCATTTTCAACAAATGGTGCTGGTTCAACTGGAGGTCAGCATGTAGAAGAATGCAAATCGATTCATTCTTACCACCCTGTTCAAAGCAAAGTCCAAGTGGTCAAGGACCTCCACATCAAACCAGACACACTCAAACTAATAGAAGAAAAAGTGGGGAAGAACTTCGAACACATGGGCACTGGAGAAAATTTCCTGAACAAAACACCAATGGTTTATGCTCTAAGATCAAGAATGGACAAATGGGATCTCATAAAACGGCAAAGCTCCTGTAAGGTAAAGGACACTGTTGTTAGAACAAACGGCAGTCAACAGAATGGGAAAAGATCTTTACCAATCCTACAACTGATAGAGGGATTATATCCAAAATATACAAAGAACTCACAAAGTTAGACTGCAGGGAGACAATAACCCTATTAAAAAATGGGGTACAGAGCTAAACAAAACATTCTCAGCTGAGGATTATCAAGTGGCCAAAAAAGCACCTAAAGAAATGTTCAACATCCTTAGTCATCACAGAAATGCAAATCAAAACAACCCTGAGATTCCACCTCACACAAGTCAGAATGGCTAAGATAAAATCTCAGGTGACAGCAGATGCTGGTAAGGATGCGGAGAAAGAGGAAGACTCCTCCATTTTTGGTGGGATTGCAGACTGGTACAACCACTCTGGAAATCAGTCTGGAGATTACTCAGAAATTTGGACATTCCACTACCTGAGGACCTAGCTATACCTCTCCTGGACATTTACTCAAAAGACGCTCCAACATACAACAAAGACACGTGCTCCAATATGTTCATAGCAGCCTTATTTATAATAGCCAGAAGCTGGAAAGAACCAAGATGCCCTGCAACAGAGGAATGGATTAAAAAAATGTCGTACATCTACAGAATGGTGTACTACTCAGCTATTAAAAACAATGACTTCATGAAATTCATAGGCAAATGGAATGAACTAGAAAATATATTCCTGAGTGAAGTTACTCAATCGTAGAAAAACACACTTGATATGCACTCATTGATAAGTGGATATGAGCCAAAAAGCTCGAGTTACCCAAGATGCAATCCACAGACCAAAAGAAGCTCAAGAAGAAGGATGACCAAAATGAGGATGGTACTACTCCTTTGTAAATGTGGAAAATATATCCGCAGGAGGGGATATTTAAACAAAGTTTAGAGCAGTGACTAAGGAATGGCCATTCAGAGCCTCACTCACATGTGGCACATATATATACAGCCACCAAAACAAGATATGATTGATGAAACTAAAAAATGTATGCTGAAAGGGACCGGATATAGATCTCTCTTGAGAGACACATCCAGAGCATGTCCAATACAGAGGTCAATGCTAGCATCAAACCACCAAATGGAGAAGAGGACCCCCTTGGGGGAATCAGAGGAAGGATTGAAAGAGTTGAAGGAGCTTGAAACCCCATAAAAACAACAATGCCAAACAACCAGAGCTTCCAGGGACTAAATCACTACCGAAAGACTATACATGGACTGACCCAGGGCTCCAACTGCATAGGTAGCAGAGAATAGCCTTGTTTTGGCACCAGTAGAAGGGGAAACCCTTGGTCCTGCCAAGGTTGGACCCCCACTGTAGGGGAATATGGGGCAGCAGTAAGGGGGATCTATGGGGGGAATACCCATATGGGGGATGGAATGGAGACTTATGGACAGGAAACTGGGAAAGGGACTAACATTTTAAATGTAGGTAAAGAATTATATCTAGTAAAAAAAATTTAAAAACGTAAAAAAATTAATAATGAAGCTTCAAGGCCACCTTTCCCTACTGCTTTACTAATTTTATTACAGGGAATTCAGTTTTTCAGAAACCACTCTATGTACTGTGTCGATGTCAATTACTTACAGGTAGATTTTTCCAGCGACTTTTTAAAAGTAAACCAGGCACTTTCTAGGTAGAATTATTTACCCAGTGCTTAGCTTACTGGATGCCATGTAGTGTCTAACTTCAGACTATGACCCTGCTGTTGAGTTAGGTATGGTTTAATAATTAAGCTTAATTGTGACATAGTAGAAAAAAGTCTAGCTCAAAGTAAATATAAAATGTAAAGCCACTTGAGAGATACTTAAGCTTTCAAGATCCAGTGTCTCTCAGAAGGCCACTTAATTTAACATTAGAAACAGACAAGGTAAGAAAAATGAAAATGCATTTATTTTGAGGTGCTGGTAGACCTGGAGACCTTTCAATGACCTGCAGTCTTGTTCCCTGGAGTCAAAGCAGATGCAGGCAAGACTGGAGCACTATTTCATCCACAGGCCCTGGGGACATTTCCCACCCTGCTTAATGACAGCAACGGGAATGGTTTTTATCTAACAACTTACTGCTATAAAACTTGTATTTGGAAGAGAGTGGAGCAAGTTTTCTCAAGAGTTATCCCAATGTGAGTACTGTGTATCAGATCTACTTTTGACATGCGTTCTTTTATATTCATGGCTGTTTTGGAATTATGGGCAACCCTTATAATCTAATTATAACTTTCTCCCTTCCCTTTGCTCCTAACAAACACTACCATATATAACCATCCCTTTCAAATTCATAGCTTCTTAGTTCACTAACTTCTATGGCTTGGCTCTCTCTCTCTCTCTCTCTCTCTGTCTCTCTCTCTCTCTCTGTCTCTCTCTCTCTGTCTCTCTCTCTCTCTCTCTGTATATATATATATATATATATATATGTGTGTGTGTGTGTGTGTGTGTGTGTGTGTGTCTGTATAAATGGATATATATTCCTTTCAATCTATATAGTGCTTCTTATATGTAAATTATCAGGGATGATTGGCCCAGAACAACCACAGTTTTAAATAGATACAGTTAAGTGCTGGGAAGCCTTCTTTTGCTGTGCCCTTGGTCTATGTTCCTAACTACATTAGGTTTTTCCTATCACTCCTTTAAGCTATTGTTTGCAACATCATTCTTATCCTCATCATTATTTATCAGGGAATGAGAGGTTTTCTCAATAAACATTGGGTTCTATTTTCTTCCTGGCCTCTTCATATCTCCTTGTCCATTTCTTCTTACTCTGTTATGAATGGGCAATTTAATGAATAATATAATGAATGGGCTGTTTAAGGCTGACATATTACCCAAAGGGGAGAAACAGGAGTAGAGCCCATCTATATCTCTGACTGAGTGTACTTGACCTTATGACTAAATACAACTGCAGGTATCTGGTCTCATCCATTACATCATAGCCCATCCCTACAAGTTAGTCCCTGCCTCCTTCTCTGGCTGTGAGAATAAAAGCTCACGAGAAACTTTCCAGTGTACAACAAGTTCTCTATCTCTCTCTCTTTTTTTTTTTTTTTTTACAGCTTAAGATTTGTGCTGCCATTTGAAGAGTACAGAACCGGGGGATTTCACTTCTCTCACAGGAACATCTGGACAGGTTGTAATTTTCAAATGTTCATACTATCAGATATTAAATATAGATTTTTAAATAAAAATTTATGTCAGTAAGTTATTGAAAATAAAGGGACAATAAAGTGTGTGTTGATACTATGCCTAATTGGTAATGTATATCATTTATAAAACTTTCTAAATCTCTTGTCACAAAAAATATTTTTTGATATTCATTGATGTTTAAAAATCTTAAAGTTAAGATATAAGTGATACAGGAAACTATTGAATGCAATTGCTCTAAAATATATTTGAAAATACTGTTACAATCTTTTTATGTAAATAACTTAATATGTAACAATTTAGATTAATTGACAAATCATTCATGTGTATTTCAGTTACCAAAAACACATTTTTTTAATGGAAACACAGTGGAAGCTAGCCAACTAAAAATATAGCTTGATACTGAGAGTAACAAATGTTTCACAGAATCTCCTTTGTGTCACAGTGATTGGGACTGGCAGAAATGTATATAAAAAGACAACTTATGCTTTCAGCCATTTTGCTCTAATCCAGACTAAAACTGGAAACCTAACGACCCAACAAAAACTTTTTGGTATTTGTCTTAGAATGGAGGAAAGGCAACTGAATGTGAAGGGAGCTGGCCAAAGTTCAGATAAGGAGCTAGGAGAGGAATTGATTTAAAGAATGGAAAAACATCATTTCTGAAATGCATTAACTGTATGGCTTGCATTTTAAGCAGTTTGAGCTGTTCTTTCTGTACATCTGACACCTCATCACCTCCTTATGAAATAGTATTAGCAATATCTCACTGAAATATACATTTTAGGGAAACCACCCAAGTTTGAGGAAATATAGAAAAAAATTGTGGGAGGAAAGAGGCTGTTTGATGTCAGCACTTTTACTCTGAGACAGCTTGACTGTGAGGTGACAGCTTGGTGTCAGGCTACTGCTTAATCCGTAGGTTAACCCAGTTGATTGAAAGCCAATTCTTAGAATTGTGGCTCAATTCATACAATATAATTGACCTGAATAAACAATTTAATAAGGCAAATGGTGACTATTGTGGTTGTCAATAGAATGGACACTTATTTCTTGTAAATTTTCACATACAATGTATCCTGACTATAGTTTCCCCTCTTCTGCTAATATTAAGGATGCTTTTACCCTGTGTAGCAGGTCAGCAGCAGCATTTAACCAGTCTTTATATACATAGTTATTGCTCTTGTGAAAATATTGCAAAGTGAATACAAAATTTAAAACATGTTTTCTTTTCCCAGTACACCACTTGAAATGGAGACTTCTATGCCTGAATACTATGAAGTTTTTGGTGATTTCCATGGAGTTTTAATGGACAAACTGTTCACCAAATATTGGGAAGACGTTGAAACATTCTCAGCAAGGCCAGATGACCTTCTCATTGTTACTTATCCTAAATCTGGTATTGTCTTTGCTCTGACAGGATGTTGCTTTTAGACAACTAGGAAGTATAAATCTATGCTAGACCATCAGCAGTAATCTGTTTACCTGATTCATTCTCATTTCCCATTAAAAAGACAGTTGAAGCAATTTTAATGTCAAAATATTGGTAAACTGCACATTATCAACTCTGTTCCATAATCTCAAACTTCCAGAACACGATTAGCAAACTCATTAAGTCATGGATAAACTGAAAGTGTTGATCACACAATTATATTATTCAATACAGATGAGTCACTATTATGCATTATATAATCAGTGTTTAAAACTACTGTATTTTACATATTTGTTGAGTACTTGCAGAAAGATATCAGGAAATTGAAATACAGCAATGAAATGAATTCCTGCAATTCATTTTAGGGAAAAAAATAGAATATTTGTCACTTAAATATATCAAATGTATTTTTCTCCCTATGATACAAGCTCATTTTGTTCTTTTAGAAACCTTTTCAAAGATAATCAATAACTCTTTTTCAGGAAATTACTTTCTCTTCCTCAGATGTACTCATAAACATTAATTCCATTACACATATTCATATATTGCAATTCTTTATCGAGATTGAATCCACAATTATAAATGGCTTCAGAGTCTGAAAACTCTTCTCTTAGGTTCTTTTTTTTTTTAAATTTTCATTTGTTTGTTTATGATTACACTGTAGCTGTCTTCAGACACACCAGAAGAAGGCATCGGATCCCATTACAGATGGTTGTGAGCCACCATATGGTTGCTGGGATTTGAACTCATGACCTCTGGAAGAGCAGTCAGTGCTCTTAACTGCTAAGTCATCTTTTCAGCCACCAAAACTATATTCTGTCGAAACTGGAGAAGTGTAATCTTATATTCTCTGTCAGTTTATTAAGAGTTGACGCTTAAAATATATCAGTTATCTACTTCTAAAAGTGTGATCATATGATTCTCTTAGGAGAAAAGACAATCATGACTTTGAGACAAACCCCCTACCCCCCAAACCACACCACACACACACACCACACACACACACACACACACACACACACACACACACACACACACACACACAAACATTAGAGAGAACTACGATGTCTTTGGCAACTCTTCCCTAAAACCATTCCACTGTTTCTCTTCTTGGCTCAGTTCCATGGCTACACGAGTCTGTCATCTGAAGAGAGCACAGATTGATAATGTATCTATTATCATTTCAACCCCTGTTCATATTTATCCACAGCTGTCCATATGGATGCTTAGCCTACTTGTTCTGATAGCTAGGTCTCATGGTTGCCATCTTACTTGTTATCTCATCTTCTTTACACCAGCACATTTATTCTCCGGTAGCATATTTATTTAGAAACACATCTTCGTGATCTTTCTGAATAATTTTGGTACTCCCTAATAAGAATATCAAGAGTTTCTAGCCTACCATCAACTTACTTCTTTAATTTTACCCAATTTATCTCTTCAAGCAAGTTCTCTGGTTTTTTTGTTGTTGTTGTTTTGTTTTGTTTTGTTTTGTTCTTTTTTTTCGGAGCTGGGACCGAACCCAGGGCCTTGCACTTCCTAGGCAAGAGCTCTACCACTGAGCTAAATCCCCAACCCCAAGTTCTCTGTTTTAACCTGTGTAGCCCTCGCCTAATATTTTTTTCTCAGCACTACACGATTCTTAGATGTCCCCTGCTGAAAATAACATCTCATGCTGCTGCCTCTTAGGGCTCTTCCCTATCCCATATGAGTGATTACATCACACTGGCAATTTATTACAGCTAGGCTCAAACTCTCCTCTCCTCATAAGAGAACTTCATTGTTCATAAGACTCATTATTTTTATTTTGCACATATGCATTGTTTTTCTGCCTGTGCATGCTTAGTGTCCACAGAGAAAGCACAGAAGAGGATGCCACTTTCTGTAGAACTAAAGTAATAGATTCTTTGAGCTGCTATTTTGGCGATGGGACCCCAAAATCAGGTCCTCTGGTTGGGCAACAAGCCATCTTAGGTGCCAGGCTGCATGTTCTCCTCACCACCAGGCCTGGAGCACAGCAGGCCACAGCTCAGGAGTCTGTGTTTTCCCCGGTGGGAGAGTCTGGGAAGACCGTTCTACTTCCCAGTCTGGTATGTACCCAGCCAAGGCTGGTTTACTGCAAGGATTTGAGGGGGGAAAAAAGGAATCCCCTCAGGGATTTGGTGGAGCTGGGAGAGAAAAAGCCTTCTGGAGATAAAGGCTCTTTAGGTCAAAAGCTGCCACAGTGACCATCGATGAAGAGACAGTCATTGCTTGTTCAAACTGTTTTATTTGACGGTAGGTGTGAATATACGTACAACTTACTCAGGGTGACCCAGAGATTAAATATCTTTTGAGGAAGGAATGCCTAGGAAGGGAAGCTCATTGGCTAAAGTCTAAATACCCATCTAGATACCTAACTAGCATAGCTAACTCCAGGTTTTTATATGACTTTCCTCAGGCAAAGGCTAGTGATGGGGCTTAGAATCCCTGGACAAGATCAGAGAAGGAGAAAACCTGTTAACAAGGGAGTCTCTCCCATTTTGCACCAAGCCTAGAGGCTAACCAGCCATGGCACACTACACCTTAATTAGCAGTGTGGTGTAGCAAAGCCACACTTAGGTGCTGAGTCATTGTTTCAGCTTCCTGGGGAACTTTTTAACATCACTGGTGCAGTAGCAATGGCAGCAGCAGCCCATGGTATATAAGCTTGCTTTGTACACCTTCAAGCTTTGTATTCTTGTCTGTGTAACAACATCTTGGGAGAAAGAAAAGTATATTTTGTCGTTACTGATCTTCTTTTTAATTTTTCTGATTATCATTAAAGGTCAGATACTCAATTCATACTTTTCTATCTCCTGTGATCTAGGCATTGGTTTAGGCACAAAAACTACTACCACTAAAGTCTATAGCTGGGAAATATGTTTGTATGTGTCACCCAAGCGTCCCATTTCATTCAAATTTCCTCACTACTTTTCATAAGAGTGTTATTCTTATAATGTCACAATTTATCATGGGAGGCCCAGACACGTGGACCAGTTGTTATTCATGACACAATGCATTCATATATGTTGAAGTTATTTTGGGTGTATTTAAGTATTCAAGAAAATATTATTTGAGTTTGGATGATATTAAACACGATAGAAATGTACTGTTGTCAGCCATATGAGTTCATTGGAGATCAAGTATATTTAATTTTTACAGGCACCACATGGATTGGTGAAATTGTGGATATGATCTATAAAGAAGGTGATGTGGAAAAATGCAAGGAGGATGCAATTTTTAACAGAATACCTTTCCTGGAGTGCAGATATGAAGATCTAATAAATGGTAATTTTTTTTCTTTTTTTTTCTTTTTTATTAACTTGAATATTTCTTATATACATTTCGAGTGTTATTCCCTTTCCCGGTTTCCAGGCAAACATCCCCCTCCCCCCTCCCCTTCCTTATGGGTGTTCCCCTCCCCACCCTTCCCCCAACAGTCTAGTTCACTGGGGGTTCAGTTTTAGCAGGACCCAGGGCTTCCCCATCCACTGGTGCTCTTACTAGGATATTCATTGCTACCTATGAGGTCAGAGTCCACGGTCAGTCCATGTATAGTCTTTAGGTAGTGGCTTAGTCCCTGGAAGCTCTGGTTGCTTGGCATTGTTGTACATATGGGGTCTCGAACCCCTTCTAGCTCTTCCAGGTCTTTTTCTCTGATTCCTTCAATGGGGGGTCCTATTCTCAGTTCAGTGGTTTGCTGCTGGCATTCGCCTGTATTTGCTGTATTCTGCTGTGTCTCAGGAGCGATCTACATCCGGCTCCTGTCGGTCTGCACTTCTTTGCTTCATCCATCTTGTCTAATTGGGTGGCTGTATATGTATGGGCCACATGTGGGGCAGGCTCTGAATGGATGTTCCTTCAGTCTCTGTTTTAATCTTTGCCTCTCTCTTCCCTGCCAAGGGTATTCTTGTTCCCCTTTTAAAGAAGGAGTGAAGCATTCGCATTTTGATCATCCATCTTGAGTTTCATTTGTTCTAGGCATCTAGGGTAATTCAAGCATTTGGACTAATAGCCACTTATCAATGAGTGCATACCATGTATGTCTTTCTGTGATTGGGTTAGCTCACTCAGGATGATATTTTCCAGTTCCAACCATTTGCCTACGAATTTCATAAAGTCATTGTTTTTGATAGCTGAGTAATATTCCATTGTGTAGATGTACCACATTTTCTGTATCCATTCCTCTGTTGAAGGGCATCTGCGTTCTTTCCAGCTTCTGGCTATTATAAATAAGGCTGCGATGAACATAGTGGAGCACGTGTCTTTTTATATGTTGGGGCATCTTTGGGTATATGCCCAAGAGAGGTATAGCTGGATCCTCAGGCAGTTCAATGTCCAATTTTCTGAGGAACCTCCAGACTGATTTCCAGAATGGTTGTACTAGTCTGCAATCCCACCAACAATGGAGGGGTGTTCCTCTTTTCCGCATCCAGCTGCTGTCACCTGTTTTTGATCTTAGCCATTCTCACTGGTGTGAGGTGAAATCTCAGGGTTGTTTTGATTTGCATTTCCCTTATGACTAAAGATGTTGAACATTTCTTTAGGTGTTTCTCAGCCATTCGACATTCCTCAGCTGTGAATTCTTTGTTTAGCTCTGAACCCCATTTTTTAATAGCGTTATTTGTCTCCCTGTGGTCTAACTTCTTGAGTTCTTTGTATATTTTGGATATAAGGCCTCTATCTGTTGTAGGATTGGTAAAGATCTTTTCCCAATCTGTTGGTTGTCGTTTTGTCCTAACCACAGTGTCCTTTGCCTTACAGAAGCTTTGCAGTTTTATGAGATCCCATTTGTCGATTCTTGATCTTAGAGCGTAAGCCATTGGTGTTTTGTTTAGGAAATTTTTCCAGTGCCATGTGTTCCAGATGCTTCCCTAGTTTTTCTTCTATTAGTTTGAGTGTGTCTGGTTTGATGTGAGGTCCTTGATCCACTTGGACTTAAGCTTTGTACAGGGTGATAAGCATGGATCGATCTGCATTCTTCTACATGCTGACCTCCAGTTGAACCAGCACCATTTGCTGAAAATGCTATTTTTTTCATAAATGGTAATTTTTAAATCAATTTTAAAAGATGTATATGTATGTTTTCCGATATACCTATGTTTATGATAGATGATATAGATAAGGTTATATTGTAATAAGAACAAAGAGATTTTATGTAAAACAAGCATTTAATATTCAGTCACCTCTATATGAGAGTCTAAAACTAAATCCAGAGTAGCCTCATAGCATGGCATATACCTGGAACAGTGAATGGTCCTAACCAGTTTTTCAGGAAGAGTCTTATAATATGTCAGCATTTATTTCTCAGTTTCTAGGAGTTGAAAGTATTATAAGTACTAGAAAATTATTCATTGAATAGTAAGGATAGTTAAAACTGTATTCATGAGTTTGCTTACCAACATGTAAAAAATTACGTTCATTGATGAAAAATTATTTGACCTCATCCTGAATGAGGTAACCCAACCACAGAAAAACACACACATGGTTTGCACTTACTGATAAGTGGACACGAGCCCCAAAGCTCAGTCATTACCCAAGATGCAGTCCACAGACCACATGAAGCTCAAGAAGAAGGGCAACCAATGTGCAGATGCATCACTCCTCCTTAAAAGAGGGAACAAAAATATTCATAGGAGGGGCTATGGAGACAAAGTTTGGAATAGAGACTGAAGGAATGGCCATTTAGAGCCTTCCTTACCTGGGTATACAGCCCATATATGTCACCAAAACTAGACAATATTGATGAAGCCAAGAAGTGCATGCTGACAGGAGCCTGATCTCGCTGCCTCCTGAGATTCAGCCAGAGAGTGACAAAAACAAAGGCAAATTCTAGCAGCAAACCATGGAACTGAGAATTGGAAGAGTTAGAGAAAGAATTGAAGGATCTAAAGGTGTTTGCAACCCCATAAGAACAATAATACCAACCAACCAGAGCTCCCAGGGACTAAACCACTGCCCAAGGAGTTCACATGGACAGACCCATGACTTCAGCAGCATATGTAGCAGAAGATGGCCATGTTGGACACCAATGGGAGGAGAAGCCCTTGGTCCTGTCAAGGGTGGACCCCCAGTGTAGGGGAATGTCAGAGTGGGGAGGCAGGAAGAGGGGTGGTTGGGGAGGGGGAACACCCTTATAGAAGGTGAGGGGAATGGGATCGGGAGTTATGGACAGGAAACTGGGAAAGGGAATAACATTGGAGATGTAAATAAAAAAATCCAATTAAAAAATGCCAAAATTACCAAAAAAAAAAAAAGAAAAATATTTGACCTTTACGATTTAATAATTAGTAATTAATATTTTTTACAGTGGGATTGTATTATTATTTTGAGGTCAAATCTAGAATCTTAAATAAACTCTTTTAAAATACTCATTCAAATTCATATGAACATTTTTCACATTATCTGTTTATTTTTAAAACCAGGAATAAAACAACTAAAGGAAAAGGAATCGCCTAGAATAGTGAAAACTCACCTGCCAGTTAAGCTCCTTCCAGCATCATTTTGGGAAAAGAATTGCAAGGTAACCAGAATTAGATTTGCTTAGACTTGCATGAAATCTTGGCACTTTATAGGTCACAAAGCACCTAAAAGACATCTTATACATACTTTATCACTCCTTTCTTTTAATGTATAGACATTTCCACAAAGGTGAATTATTTTTAGTATGACTTGAGTCTAGATTATATTCACAAATTTTATTTTCTTAAGATGATCTGAATGCTAGTTAAACTTTAAGCCTTTGTTTGTTTGTGCATAAAAGAAGGGTAATACTTGTCACCTAATGAACCAAGTACAATTTTCTTTGAAACATCAAGGCTAGTGCCTAACACATTGTAAGCACTGGATGAATCACAATGGATTGAATGTCGTTATTTTACAAAATATTATGTGTGACATTGAGAGATTCAAATGAATCACAATAGGATATCCAGACAAGTGTCCTCTAATAAGCATTTACCCAGTGAATGAAAATGACTGTTACCATCTAGTCCACTGGCTAGTAATATACCACACATTTGAAAAACCATACAATAGGAGGTTGTATTTTGGTTTGTGCTTCTGAATCAGGGTCAAGATGTAGTACTCACTGACGGCCTTCTTGCTGACCAAGTTTCAAGGTAACCTATGAGTCAGTGGACACACACATATTTATATCTCTAAGTCTCTTGAATGTTTCTTTAATGCCACCAGTACTCAAAAATTAACTACTATGATGACATTTTCCCACCCTTGACACCTCCAAAAGGCCCAAACTCTAAATTCAAAAGTAAGATTGTATCATTCTACAGGCACAGAAACTTCATCGTGAACATTGAAATTGAATGTAAATTTTGCAGGGTACAAACCATATTCAAAGTTACATTTTCATAAGGCTAATATCTTACATAAAACCACAACTTATAGTAAAGTAATAACTAAGCAGACTCTACTGGTAGTACTTGGGTCATGGAAGAGAAGACTTTAATTCAAGACTCATGCTTTAAAAAGATGAGGAATCTATTTACATCCAGAGACAGCTCCAGGAGATATCTAAAAGCACTTTAACTTGCCTGGAAAGTTAAGTGTCTGTGCTAGGTAGGAGACTGAAAGAAGACTTATCACAGGAAAGTTGGGTGCCTTGTTAGGAAACTTAGATTTTGCTTGCATTATACTAAGATTGGGCTGCTTTGGAGAGAAAGGGTCATACAAGCAAAGGTTGGGCACAAGTGACTGTCCTACATTCCACTACTTGTGTTTCCTGAAATACTTGACACTTTCAAAGTATCTAAGCCTCTAAACCTCAAAGGTTCAAATGCTTTTTTATTTTCAACTGAAGAATCATTAAATATGCGTCTTCCCATATGATTTCCTGCAGAGAAGCTCTCTCATGGTTATGTAGATATTTTAGATGTCCCATCACCATCATTGGTAAGAGTTCTGATAGAACCATTTCTTTCCCCATGAGAAGTGCTGTAGGATGTTACTACTCCACTGTAATTCATAGACAGCTTTCATTACATAATTTTTTATGCTTAGAGGTCATCAAAGAAACCAACATAAGTGAATGGATTTGCCTTTGGATTATTTCCAGATTGATTTATTGATCTTTCAGAGGAGAGGTAGTAAAGACTACTTTGTAAAAGTATTTTTGGAGTAGTGGATTAGAAAGAATAATTTTCAAGGTTAAGAAAGTGATTTTTTTAAAAGAGCATGATAATGGATAAGAAATTATTCAAGGACAATGAGTTTGCATTTATGGCGTGGTTTGTAGGGAGGCCTATGGAGTAATAAGGAACAAGGAGGAGCAGATCTTTAGTGGAGAAAAACACTGTGACACAGTATAGGAGGCTTCCAGAGTGAAACTTTTAGTGAGATGGCAAAATGCAAGACTTGGTGAGAGAAGTTGTAGGCTGAATTAAAAAAAGAACTAATCATGAATGAGTGCAATAATTTTGTAAATTAGATGAATAGCGAATGTAGATAATAAAAATGCATAGCGGATGAAAAGAGTTAGCAATGGAAGGGTTAGCAATGGAGGGCTGGTGCTCCAATTTCTAGTTGAACCAAGTGAATGAGTAAACTCTCAAAAATAAAGCCATCAAAAGGAGAAGCATGGGCTAGGGAGTAGCCTACTCTCAATGGTAGAAAGTGGTAACTGTATTTAATTGTTCATGTACTACGAATTCTAGTGACAGTTTCATTAAAAGTAGGAACACCAAAAGACATAGATGATCTTTGAAGGCATAGAAAAGTATGTTCAGTGAAACATATGGATATTCAATAATATCTACCAACGTGAGCTCATAGAAATTAGAAGTTAAAAATAAGAGCTCACACTGTCTCCATGAGAGGGAAGAGAACTAGTCTCAATCTGAAATAAAGACAACATTTTGAGATTCAAGGAACGCTCCTGAAACACAGTAATGGTGTGGGCCAAGGATGAAAAGTGAGAAGTAAATTTATAGTCACAATGGTGTGTCTGTTTCCATTCAGTTAGCAAGAAAAACTCGAGAGAATGAGAAGTTTTAAAAGTGCACTGTGTTTAATAACAACTTTGGTGCAAAATAACACCTTTTGAAAGTTTTTTTTTTTTTTTTTTAAAGTCCTTAAGCATGAGAATGACTCTTCAATGAATAAGGAGAAATATTTTTCAAAAAACCTGTTTGTAAGTGGATAAACACGCTGGTGAGTTTAACCTTAGCCTCTTAGTTGTAGAGTGAGAAGGGCAGAGCTCCTTGGTGTCACCAATTAAGGGCTTGAAAGCTGAGGAAAGAATACAAACAGACTGGCAGACTTCTGGAAATCTCACCTGTGACCTTGCTATCAGACCTGCAGGAGGCCACCTGCTTTTTCTCACTTCTTGAGTGCAGAGAAAAATCTGGGTAGAAAAAGAATGGGCTTTTGCAGGATGGAACTCTACAGTGCTAATTCTAGACATAGCAGCTTTGTCATTTGCGCATCCACTGATGCTTATCTACCGCATAGAAGCACGGGAACCTTCCTTGGGGAAGGAGTAGTCATTTTATTATCACACAACCTAAGGGGGTCCCTAGGAGGACCTAGATAAAAAATAGAAAACTTTGAGACATGAATTTTAAGACAACTATGCAAATACGATGTTTTTCTAACTGCAAGCTAGGATACTACAGGGCATTTTTGCCTTAGTGTCCAATTTGTAAAATAGTCCAAAGAACAGAAAACTGTACAATGGACTGAGTGATCTGTCAACTTGGTGTTTGCATTGATTTACTCTAGGTTCTGCTATATACTTGAATCAACTTCAATTTCACTATTCTACTCATAAAATTGGGGAAAATCTGGTTAACTCAATTTTTGTTGTCAGAAAAAATGTCATGATGCTGTCATCTCAGGCTATTTAATAGGTTTCCTAGAAGGATCAGACTAAAGGCCAGCAGGACCCCGAGCAAACGCTGTTTCAACTTAAGATATTAAAGTACTGTTTTCCTTTATAATGTTTATAATTTTATATTTTTCCATAGTGCATTTACATTATGTTAGTTGTTGGAAACATGAATATTTGAAACCTGAATACAGCATGGTAGGTCATCCAGTCAATGATTTAACAACTTATTTCATCTTCTAGATAATCTATCTTTGCCGAAACGCCAAAGATGTCGTCGTTTCTTATTACTACTTTTTCCTGATCATAAAAAATTATCCAAATCCTAAATCTTTTTCTGAATTTGTGGAGAAATTTATGGAAGGGCAAGGTAAGAACACCTTAAATTCTTTGGATCTTTTCTTTCATTGAAGAAGAAAAATACAAATCCTACTTTATGCAAACAAACATAAATGAGTCGATAGAAACAGAGATAATATAAAATAAGTACAATATATAAACAGAAATATATAATAAAATATAATATAAACTTATACAGACAGAGAGATAAAATAAATCTATAAATATGTACAACAGATTAATATATGTAAACAGAAATATGTAATTAAAAGATGGTATAAATATATGTAAACAAATGTAAACAGATGTAGAATATAGGGTTTCTAAGGAATATAATATTATACAAACCTAAAACACTGACACTTAGATTGATAGTAGGGCTTCTGTATGTGAGGATGATGGAAAATTAAGACTCTAGGCATTACATTATAATGCCAAGAAGTGAAAGCATTGACTTACGCGTGACATCAGCGGTGGCAATTTCTGCTCCATAAGTCTGAGACTTAGTATATCCCTTCTCGAACATACATTTTCATATGTTAAAAAATGTTTTAGAACATGCTGTTGCAACAGGATTGAACCAAAAATTAGATGAGGTATAAAATCATCGTTCATTCATTTCCAAGTAAAACACCAAGGCATTAAATGAAGTCACATGTAGGGATTTACAATCATTCTGAATACCTGCAGAACTCCTGCTTGATCTTCTAGGCATGTAGACTGGGCTTTTGATTTCACTGAACAGTAAAGGGTTTCTTGAGCAGTTATTATAAAAACTCTACCATTTCATTAAAATTGTGACTAAAACAACTGAGTCTTTACGTTTTAATTGAAATGGGCAAAGAATATTTTGAGTTTCATTCAATTTGTCACGTGAATTGTATAAATAAGGATAGTTGAAGAAAGAAAAAATTATAACCATAGAAGATAATACTACTCATTATCCCTTGTGGCTTGCATCATGAAGAAAGTATATGCCTCAATGTCATCAGATTATCTTAAAATTACAGAAAAAAATAACTTGTATGCTTTAAAAGGCCAATGGAACCTTTTCGAAAGTATCTTCGTTTCTAGTATCAAGGCACAGAGAAAGGTCAATGTCAAGTCTACTGGTGACACAGAACATGCTTGTACTGTTCTGTTGGCCTTGGATTTGATAAAGCTGTTGTGTAAGGCTAAAAGGAGAAACAGTGACAGCATTTGTTACATCACCTTTTGTCCAAAATAAATTGTCCCTATGAGAACACCTTTCACATTCTAAATTGCTAGTGCTTTAGTAAATGCTCCATCAATTACTAATCTCTCCCTCTCTCTCACTCTCCCTCTCCCCCCCTCTCCTTTTCCCCCTCTTTCCCTCTGTCTCCCTCTGACTCCTTGTCTCTGTCTCACACAAACAGAAACACAGAGATACATACAAACAGAGACTCACGCAGACACAAATGCACAGACACACAGCTACACACACACACACACACACACACACACTCACATGTGTGCATGCTCTCATTATTCTAAACTGAGTTGGTTTCTTATCTTTTCTTAGTATTCTATCTACTACAGGTCATGATGATAAAACTAAAAATAATGTTTCTGAGGAGGAAATTATGCAACAATTTTTACGTAATTGCTATACAGAACTCTTAAATAAGTGCAACTGACCTATAAATTCTAATTCTATGACCATTTTAGACTTTTATTAACAATTTGAATACTTACGTTAAGCTTGCAAAATGATAACATGATATGTTTACACTTATGCCTTCTAATTTCAGTTCCGTATGGTTCCTGGTATGATCATGTAAAATCTTGGTGGGAAAAGAGTAAGAATTCACGTGTTTTGTTTATGTTCTATGAGGACATGAAAGAGGTAAGAAACGGAATGCATAATGAACATTCTAGTAATTCTTAAGACGATCTTAGCATCTGACAACTCACTGAATACAAAATTATCACTGGAAACCCGTTGCTGACCAGAAAAAGGAAAGACACAATAACCCAGTTTGATTAAGTCAGACTTGAGTTTAGTAAATAAAAGTGTTTGAGGAACAAATCCATGCTAAATCCTAGTGTTAAAACTTCCCTAAAGATAAAATTGCAAAAAGAACCTTGAATTCATGAAAAATAAGAAACAAAATAATAACATGCACACATGCTCACCACACTTGATCTTTCCCTGGGCACTGCCTTCTGGAAAATAGAGACACAGAAACGAAACAATTAGAAAGAACAATTTTACTAGGATCAAACTTAACAATTTTATATGTTTTATACATGAAATTCATTCTGCACATATCATGTTTGCACAACACTAGGTAGGGTAGCCTATTCCTCTAATTTTTAGCACAGACAGGTAATTGGGAGTGCAAGCTATATTTGAGCAGAATAACAAGTCTCGCCTTAAAATGAATGAAAAATAAATAAGAACAGGCCAAGGAGATGTGTTCATGGATAAAGTCAAGTTATGCTAACTTGAGGATGCAGGTTGGATCCCCAGCATTTAAGTTAAACCAGGAAGGGATGGGAACCTGCCTCTAATCCTGTGCTCTGGAGGCAGGGAATGCCAGGGGCAAACTCGCATGGTAACCTAGTACAACTGTTAGCTCTAGGTTGAGTGCGACACCTGCCTCAGTAGTGGAGAGTGATAGTCCAAGTTACACTGGTACACATTACTGGCTTTCACACACTTGAATACAAGGGCATACACACTTACCTGCATGTATGTTCATATACACACACACACACACACACACACACACACACACACACACACACACACACACACACACACACCCAAATGTCTGGAAAAATAAAGACACGAAACAATTAGAAAGAACCATTTTACTAGGTACAAAATTTTACAACTCATCTCATTTAAGCCTAAGAGCTTCTGAAGTGTCCCCTGCATCTATTGGTGGATGAGGAAGGATTGAAAATGGTTTGTTTTCTTCATGTTATATTTAATTCTAATATGATCAAATATAGAATAATGTTCTCTACTTTTAGCCTAATAACTACTCACTAACATTTGTCACTTTGGTTTTTGTTTTATTTTATTTTTTTCATCTTTATTAACTTGGGTATTTCTTATTTACATTTCAACTGTTATTCTCTTTAGCCCCTCCCCCTCCCCTTCTCTATCGGTGTTCCCCTCCCCATCCTCCCCCCATTACAGCCCTCCCCCCAACAATCAAATTCACTGGGGATTCAGTCTTGGCAGGACCAAGGGCTTTCCCTTCAACTGGTGCTCTTACTAGGCTATTCATTGCTACCTATGAGATTGGAGCCCATGTATAGTCTTTGGGTAGTGGCTTAGTCCCTGGAAGCTCTGGTTGGTTGGCATTGTTGTTCATATGGGGTCTCAAGCCCCTTCAAGCTCTTTCAGTCCTTTCTAAGATTCCTTCAACGGGGGTCTCATTCTCAGTTCAGTTGTTTAATTATGGCGTTCGCCTACGTATTTGCTGTATTCTGGCTGTGTCTCTCAGGAGAGATCTACATTCGGTTCCTGTCCGAGTGCACTTCTTTGCTTCATCCATCTTATCTAGTTTGGTGGCTGTATATGTATGGGCCACATGTGGGGCAGGCTCACTTTGGTTTTTAAATCTCTTTGTTTCTCCACAGGATATCCGAAGAGAAGTTGTGAAGCTGATAGAGTTCCTGGAGAGAGAGCCATCAGCAGAGCTAATAGATAAAATCATTCAACATACGTCATTCCAGGAGATGAAGAACAATCCATGCACCAATTATTCAATGCTGCCAGAGTTCATGATAGATCTAAAAGTATCGCCTTTCATGAGAAAGGGTGAGAAGACAGAGTCATGTGACTTTCCATTTAAAGGTCTAAGCTGCCATGACTTAGGCAAAAATCTACCCAAGGTTATTCACCTTGCACAAACAGCATGTGTTTTCTTTACAACTGTTTTTTCCTTGAATACTCTTATTGAATTATCAATTGTGCAGAGGCATTAAACACTATTTATTAATGTACTCAAGACCATATATACTAATAATAACCTTCTGTTTCTTGTTTATTCAGTTTGAGAAGGATATCATGTAAAGCATAATGTCTGACACTTTAGTCTAAGCTTCAGCAATGATCCCATAGTGCACTGTTACCCAGTAGGTCTTTGTGTCCTGGGTGTGTACCGTATGACTCATACATACTATCTCCATATTATGATTTCTGCCTTAGTCAGGGTTCTATTCCTGCACAAACATCATGACAAGGAAGCAAGTTGGGAGGAGAAGGGCTTATTCAGCTTACACATTCACATTGCTGTTCATCACCAAAGAAGTCAGGCCTAGAACTCACACAGGGCAGGAAGCAGGAGCTGAGAGGTCATGGAGAGATGTTACTGGGTTGCTTCCTCTGGCTTGCTCAGCTTGCTTTCTTCAGCTTGAGGACCCACAATGGGCTGGGTCCTTGCCACTTGATCATTAGTTGAGAAAATGCCTTACAGCTGGCATTGAAGCATTTCCTCAAGTGAGGCTCTTTTCTCTGTGGTAACTTCAGCTTGTGTCAACTTGACACACAAAAACAACCAATACAATTTCTGACTAGGAAGATGGATTTACTATCTCATTCTGTGGTGAAGGAACAAAACCTAAAAAGTCAGTCATATTTTCTCTATACGAATGAATGAAAGTTTTGAATGCTAAGTGACTAAAGTAAGAATTCAAACATAATTATAATCACTAATAATATCAAGACATAATGAAAGCAAATTTTATTTACATAGAAGCAATTCTTGATCAGCAATAGTAAATTTGTATACCTGACATTTGGGGAAAAAAAAAAAAAAATATATATATATATATATATATATATATATATATATATATCATCCACGTAGCAATGCTAGGTAAGTAATTGGATTTAAAGGCATAATTCTGGATTTGAAAATTTATCAGTAAAAATATGATATTAAGTAATTTGACAGTCATTGCCCCATGAGTCTCATCAGAGAAGGCCTGATTTATGAGAGAAAATAAAAGAAGAAAGGTCACTTGAAGTAGTGTAGGAAGAAAAGGATGAGTCAATAGAAGTTTCTTCAAGAAAAAAATTATCTTTGTAAAAATCAAACAACATGATACTTAAATATTTTATTCAGGTATTAAATATTACGAGAATTTTTCACATTATTAATGAAAGAGATGCAGGATAGAGGAATCTTAAAATTTCTGACTTCAGGAGTTAACACTTCTGATTACTGCCTGTTTCTTTGCAGGAATTGTAGGAGACTGGAAGAACCACTTTCCGGAAGCCCTGAGGGAGAGATTTGAGGAGCACTACCAGCAGCAGATGAAGGACTGCCCTGTGAAGTTTAGAGCAGAGCTCTGAGACACTTCCTTGTGTCTGAAATTGGAGTAGTCTTCAATTTATCCTTCAGTTTTTCTTGTTTTGAATTCAGTAGAAGTAGAAGTCTTTTGAAGACTGACTGTTTAAATTCATTTTGTTTTTTTAATCTAACTTTTATATCAATCTAATTTCTTAATGTTTTGATGGCAAAATCACGTTTTTCATATATATATATATAGATATATGTAAATATATCTATATATATATATCTCACAAGCATTGTCCTCTAATAGTGTTCAAAGATTTCTAATAAAAATATTTTGATGTCTGCATACTACATTTGTTCATTTTCATTCATTACTACATATGTATATATATTATATATATAAAATATATATTGTTATACACAAATCAACAAACAAGGTGCTTTGGAACTGGCAAATAGGTAACCTTGTGATTGTATTTGAAGCCAAATATATGCAAAATTATATGAAAAAACTAAAACAGCATCAAGAATTATGAGGTCAGGTGGCTCTGTGGCGCAATGGATAGCGCATTGGACTTCTAGTGACGAAGAAAGAATTATGAGGTCACTTCAAGATAATATCTAAAGATGCATCTGCAAAAACATGGCTTTTTAATAAATATAACAATTTATATATTTATTTTATATATTATATATAAAAACATTATAATATAAATCAGCATATTCATCATATATTATAAGATGTTATATTAATATATTAATATAACACAAATTATACATTTGTGTATTATATATTTATATGATAATGTATGAGTATGTATATATTCATATATAATACATTATATTTACGGTTAAGAATATGTATTTATCTATAAATGAATATATAAATATTCACATATAAATAACATCTGGTTATTCCATGTGAATGTTACTTTGTGAAGTCACTTGATCCCAGGCTTGTTATGACAGAAATATTTGGTAACATTTACAATCTCAACTCCTATGTCTGTTCCTACTGCTCTGTAGGCGTTCGTATATGAAGCATTGGCTGTGTTTGATGCCCTGCAAGGATACTGGGCTCTCAAAGGTTCTAGTGCTTCTCAATGCCCCTCTTAACCTCCTGCTATACCTAATCCCCTGTCTTTTTCTTCTTTCGTTCACTTCCTATAGAAATACTGAATTTATCTTGTGAGTGTTCACAGAAAAGCCTCTAACCTTTATTAGGTTTGACTTACTTATGATGCCTGTGCAAGGCAAAAACAAAATTCATCCCTTAATATTGCACATATATACAATGTGTAAGAGAAGAAATGGGGGAATTTATACTTTCTCTTTAGGTCTAGTATTGCCAGAGCACGTGTAAGACTGATAAACTCCTGCCCCAAACACATAGGTTTTTTTGTGCCATGTATAATAAATATCATGTGTTTTTTTCTGCTTTTGTCTGAATAGTGATGTTGTTCATGTGTTACAAATGTGTTTACATACGCACAACCTAGATATAGATTCTTGTCCCTGGGAGCTATTAACTGTACATTAATGTCCATAAACCATTTTATATGATTTTTAATCAGTCAAATTGGCAATAGCTTAAAACAAGAATGTGATTAGTCAAAGAAAGTAGCAGCTCTGAAAATCCTCTAAATGTGCTGCGTTCCCCACCCCCACCCCACAATCCCCATCCCCCCCCCCCCCCAACCCCCATCCCCCAACCCCACCCCCAACCCCCACCCCCCAACCCCACCCCCAACCCCACCCCCCAACCCCCACCCCTGCAGTGTATTCATTTAAGACTCCTTTCCTCCACATCTTTGTCTGGGAAGATGTTTGTGGTTTGCATCCCAGTATCCTGGTGCCTTCAGTTTCTACTAGGCAGGGCAGGGGAGGTGTCAGAGGGAGGAATGAAAGTGAAGTCAAAGTGATGGTTGTTGACTTTCCTGATTCATTCTGAGACCAAACTAATTGGGGTTTGCACCTCGGTGAAATGAACCGGAGAGGACTTACTTGTGAATTTCCTTGGCTCTCTAATGATAGATTTGTTTCAGCTTTATCCTATGACTATAAGCAGTAGGTTCATAATCCAATTTTACTGGAAGGTAAATCTTCAGGATCCTGCAAGAGGGAAACATGGGAGCCTGCTAAAAGGAGGCACTCTAGGAATATATTTTTCTTGTTTTTTTTTTTTTTCATTGATTTTTAAAAATATTTAACTGCCTTCAGGTGCTTTGCTCTGCTGTGGCCTTGTAGAAATAATGCTGTTTGGGCTGTAATAGGCTTCTTGCCTGAAGCAGACTGAAAAGAAAAAGAAAAAGAAAAAGAAAAAAAAAGAAAAGGAAAAAGAAAGAGAAAGAGAAAAAGAAAAAGAAAAAGAAAAAGAAAGAGAAAGAAAAACAGAAAAAGAAAGAGAAAGAGAAAGAGAAAAAGAAAACTGCTTTCACCTGTAACAAATAGTATGCATGCTTGTGATATTTATATAGGAGAATAGCAAAAATTAGTCATAATCTCATATATAACAAAATGGGAGGCTTTAATTTCAACTTATATAGTCTCAGCAGTAAACTGACATGAAGCCTGGGTACAGAAATCAGGAAGCACATGACCAGTCGTATTTTGGTCATGCGGAAAATTAAAAGACTCTCTGGCTACAGTTATTTGGTAATAGATGTAATTACACTTGCGGGGAATTCGCTGGTAGTAGATATGCCAACTTGTCTTGCGATGATATAGCACCAACTAAGGAGTAGAATTTGTTCCGTGTTTTCCTGGCTGCCCTTCCTTTCCCCTGTCTTCTTCACAGCAAGTTCGCTCTTGCCTTTGCAGTGAGTGGTGAAACAGCACCCATCTTCTGCTTTTCTTTTCTAGCTGAAGCCAGGAGCTCCCAGAGGGAAGACAAAGGGCTTCCTTGTCGATCGCAACTATTTCAGAGCAGTAAGTTCAGAACAGATGTACTCTTTTATTCATTTTGTTCTACCTACTATTAGAGCAAACATCCACTGCACCCTCTCCTGAGTCTTTCAAACTTAAAACAGCAACCGGCTTGGTACAGCTCAGTAAACAACTGTAAGCCAGTCATTAGTGTTCAGGCTTCACTGCTCAAAACAACTCAAAGAACCGGCTTCCATTAATTAGCTGCTGTAGAAACACAGTCTAGCCCTCCAGCTCTTATTAAGAAGTGCTCGGTAAGTAATTTACGGTGTCTGTTGTTTGAATGGCACAACATTCAACTGAGAAACAAGAGACTAAAACCTGAAATGTTCTTGTACTGTCTTTTACTACAAGATAAGTAAACATTTGGAATCCTAACTCTAGATTTTTCTCTCTGTAAAGACGAAAGATTAATTTTAATATTTAAAGGTCTGTTGAAGTAGTCTTCTCTACTAAACTTTAGGTTTATAGAGATTAAAGTTATATTGAAGTGTATTAGTTTTCATCTTTTCAGTATTTCTGTTCATCCCAGGGGAATATTCATATGTAGGACACTACTACGCTGAATCCTATGAGCTGTGGTTAGAAACAGGAAAACAAGGGCTAGGCCGGAGTAATCGAAACAAGCTGCCTTCTGTATCGTTCTCAGAACTCTCTACCATGGAAAAACGGTGCCAATACTAGTCAAGTGCATTTGCCACTGAGAGCTAGTTCATGTTGCTTTCTAGAATATTTTGGCTATTTGATATATTTTACATACATGGTTTTTTTTTTTCCTGTCACAGAGTAAAAAAAGATTACTATGGTGATTATCCTTGACTTTCAGGAGATTTCTTATTTTCTAAAAGATACTCATACAGGAATTTTTTAAGTGCCCCTCCCTGTCACCATCTCTGTAAGGATTCTTTATTCACTATTCTTTCTATTCATTTCTTTCTCCTTGGATTCACTTTAATACCAAAGCACCATGGTACCAAGATTACACAGAGCACAGCTCTCTGGCAGATCAAGGGATGTGGCCGCCCTACTAACTGCAGCCATGGTAATGATTTAAATGTAAGAGTTTAGATGTATTTTCAAGCAAAAATTTGAGAGAGTAAAACACGTGCACTAAATTAATGGACACTTTTGGTTAAGAATCATGAATTTTGTCTGTGGGTAAATGATGCACAATTACTATTTTTCAAATAAGGGCACAACTGTTTTTCTCAGCTATATGAAAGTTTGTATAGTTAAAATTTTGAAGCCAGTCTTTTAATAATGGTCTGAAATTACAATTTTATCATTAATGGAATGTAATATGTCAGCGATCGGCATTTATCAACTATCATGAAGTTAAAAATCACTGCATCTCCAATGTCACATCAAGCTGGGATACTCCTTAACGTCACTTAGTACTGTCATGTAATATCTACATTCCTAATACCAAAGAGGTTTCATGTAATTTAAAAGGCTCAGTTCTGTTTTGATTTTCATAAGTCTTTTCCCACTTTATGAGAGCTCACTGTAAGCGAAGGTACCTAGAAGAGAATGGGGGACAAGAGACACGAAGAAGGGCGTCAAAACAAGAGTCTGATCAAGGGGACAACTTTATTTTCCCTAAGGCTGAATTTATACCATAACATGGGTAACAGAGGAAGGGGGGAAGTAAGAGACATTTACACAGGCCAAGGATACAATATTTGTGTGGTCAGGGAGTAGGCTGATGTTGACAGGTTGTCAGAAAAATCACAGGTTTGTCATATCTACTAGTCAGCAGGATGTTGGTCTTTCAGAAAGGTTACAGATCATCACACTCTTGACGTCAGATGTATTTCTCAGCAAGGTCACAGCTTTATCATATTTTTATTTATTTTGACCACAAGACTTGTATTAGTCTTCTGCAGCTGGCTGGGGATTTTCTAAGAACCCAGTCATACTTAGTTCTAACCATAATAATAACATTAATAATGGAGGGCTTCAAGGGCATCACTCCCAACAGCCTACTATATATACATATATGTGAATTATACATGTCATTCACTTATTTAATGTATATAGTGATATTTTGTGTGTGTATATTTGGTACCAAGTGTGTACCTGAAGCCAGAGAAGTCAGAAGAGAGCACTGGGTCCCTAAGAATAGTAGTTACAGAATTTTGTGAGCTGTCACATGGGTACTGGGCGGTGAACCTGAGTCCTATGCCAAAGCAACAGGTTTCTGTTTGGTTGGTTTTTGTTTGGTTTGTTTGGTTTTTAGACCACTAAGCCACCTCCCTAGACCCATTATTCCAGGGATATTAGTAAATTTGTGTATTTATTCTTTGAAACTAAGAGCAATTTAGTCTTGTTTTCTGAAAAATGACATCCATGATTCTGAAAGAGCCTTTGCAACTAACTTCAAATGCTTCTTCTAAGTTGCTTTCAAAAGCCTTTAGCAAGATGTCAAGGTCTTCTTACCCTTCAAAATCTTCGTATTTCAGACTGTCAAACACTTGTTTCCACAAGGCAATTCTTTGTTTCTCTGAGAAATCTAAGACTAGGTTTCTTCTTCTTTTTTTCCCATCTTTATTAAATTGGGTATTTCTTATTTACATTTCGATTGTTATTCCCCTTCCTGGTTTCTGGGCCAACATACCCCAGCCCCTCCCCCTCCTCTTCTATATGGGTGTTCCCTTCCCCATCCTCCCCCCATTACTGCCCTCCCCCCCAACAATCCTTTTCACTGGGGGTTCAGTCTTGGCAGGACCAAGGGCTTTCCCTTCCACTGGTGCTCTTACTAGGCTATTCATTGATACCTATGAGGTTCGAGCCCATGTATAGTCTTTGGGTAGTACCTTAGTCCCTGGAAGCTCTGGTTGTTTGGCATTGTTGTTCATATGGGGTCTCAAGCCCCTTCAAGCTCTTTCAGTCCTTTCTAAGATTCCTTCAAAGAGGATCCCATTCTCAGCCCAGTGGTTTAATGATGGCATTCGCCTATGTATTTGCTGTATTCTGGCTGTGTATCTCAGGAGAGATCTACATCCGGTTCCTGTCGGCCTGCACTTCTTTGCTTCATCCATTTTATCTAGTTTGGTGGCTGTATATGTATGGGCCACATGTGGCACAGGCTCTGAATGGGTGTTCCTTTTGCCTCTGTTCTAAACTTTGCCTCCCTATTTCCTCCCAAAGGTATTCTTGTTCCCCTTTTAAAGAAGGAGTGACGCATTCACATTTTGATCATCCGTCTTGAGTTTCATGTGTTCTGTGCATCTAGGGCAATTCAAGCATTTGGGCTAATAGCCACTTATCAATGAGTGCATACTATGTGTGTTTTTCTGTGATTGGGTTACCTCACTCAGGATGATATTTTCCAGTTCCATCCATTTGCCTACGAATTTCATAAAGTCATTGTTTTTGATAGCTGAATAATATTCCATTGTGTAGATGTACCACATTTTCTGTATCCATTCCTCTGTTGAAGGGCATCTGGGTTCTTTCCAGCTTCTGGCTATTATAAATAATGCTGCTATGAACAGAGTGGAGCATGTGTCTTTGTTATATGTTGGGGCATCTTTTGGGTATATGCCCAAGAGAGGTATAGCTGGATCCTCAGGTAGTTCAATGTCCAATTTTCTGAGGAACCTCCAGACTGATTTCTAGAGTGGTTGTACCAGTTTGCAATCCCACCAACAATGGCAGAGTGTTCCTCTTTCTCCACATCCTCGCCAGCATTTGCTGTCACCTGAGTTTTTGATCTTAGCCATTCTCACTGGTGTGAGGTGAAATCTCAGGGTTGTTTTGATTTGCATTTCCCTTATGACTAAAGATGTTGAACATTTCTTTAGGTGTTTCTCAGCCATACGTCATTCCTCAGCTGTGAATTCTTTGTTTAGCTCTGAACTCCATTTTTTGATAGGATTATTTGTCTCCCTGCAGTCTAACTTCATGAGTTCTTATGTAGAGTGCATGCATTTTATCTTAAGTGGATTCTGAGCCAAGACTTAAATGCACAACAATTAAACTGATATAGATACCAGACAGAGGAGGCTGGGTCATCTGGCATTTCCAGATTTTTCAATCTGGATAATTCTCAAGTGAGAATAAATAAATAAATAAATAAATAAATAAATAAAATCCTAACTTTATTGAATATATACCATGGAAATACCAATTACATTTACTTAGAAATCACTTAGTTATTAAACATCAGTGAAAGGACTATAAGATTTTTACCTAGATATGAAAACTTAAACTGTGGTTCCCTGATATAGCTAAGAAAGAAAATTGAAATGAGATTGAAAGTAACTATGTTTATGTTTCATATTTTGGGTATAGTTTTTGCTCGCAAGTGTGGTAAGATGTTTACCATGCCCTTGAAAGTCGGCATGAACAAGTGGACCACTTGAAACTGTCCATACAAAGAAGACACCACTCTACTGGTTGTTTTTGTTTGTTTGTTTGTTTCTTGTTTTTTTGCTATTGTTCTTGTCATTCTGTCATCATGACAAAGCAGCTTTACCTGTGAAGAGGAACCCCTCTTAGGAAAACAGCCCCCACTGTCTAGTGGAGCAATCTGGGGTGCCCTTTGCTTGATGACAACTCCTTGTAGGTTGGGCTCCTTTGGGCTGATGGTCCATAGTGCTTTAAGGAAGCAGCCTGTCCAAGGCAGAGGAAGTCAATAAGCAGTACTTTTTCAGATGCTCGGCATCAGTTTCTGTTTCCAGGTTCCTGCCTTGAGTTCCTGTCCTGACTTTGTTGGGTGATACACTACAAGTTCTAAGAAAAAAAATAAATCCTTTTCTCCCTAAGCTGCCTTTGGTCCTTGTGCCTTATCACAGCAATATCAACTCTGAGAAATTCACTGAGAGGCTCCTTAAAGTATAGACACATGAATGAAAGTATCTGTCAACATGCCATAAACTGGAAAGGCAAACTACAAATATGGGAATTATCTCAAATGTTAGCATTTGGCAGAAAAAAAGTAAATGGAAAAAAGATATATTCAGACTGTGTGGTTACATTAAGAAAAAGAATAATACTTCTTATCTAGTGATTGCCTTGATATATACTGGTGTTTTATACTAATAACCTTTGGGAACACTTTTTAATTATTGGTTCATTATTAATGAAATATGTACTAATTATAGTAATAAAATGAAGTGGGCTATTTAGATATCTGCATGGTTTGTGCCCTGGTTCAATGCAGAGACAGCATGTTCTCTCTTCTTCTTGTTCTTTGGGGATCTTAGGTCTTTATTATTAATAAATTATTCAACAATACTGTGGAGTAGAGGTTCATTGGGGTGCGGAACAACTGGACTTAGTTCTGTGTGTCAATACCTATTATGTAAATGTTGTTTACTGCTTATAACTACCAGCCTTCTAATCTCCATGTACAGTTATTCTATATTCAAGTCACTTCAGTTTTATTCATTTTCTACAACTGATAGAATTTTGTTATTTTTTAAAGTTGAATAATATTTCATTGTACATATATATGCATATATACACAATTTGTTTTGTTTAATTCTGTTGAACATCTAGGTTGATTTTGTATTTCATCTCTACTACCAATAAACCTCTATCAAACACATCTAGCTTTTATTTTAAGAATGTACTTTATACAAAACAACCAGTACATATGTAAATAAATCTACTGATCTCCAAAGATTAAAAAAAAGCTTTTTAAGAAGTTCTTTCAAAAAACTATCGAACAAACAGTATTCAAACTACTATTGAAGTAATTGTCGCTCTCCATGAAACAGCAGAGACCCAGCAGACTATGACAAATATATGCAATATAAAAATAAATACCATCCCCTGCTTTCCAACACTGGCCAGAACGGTTCATAGGGCATTCTCTTCCATAGCAAGAGACCAACATCCAATGGCATATACTGTGTATAGATTGATAATTCTGGGCTCGGGCCCTGAAAAACTGCCCACAAGCAAATGAGATAAGTCTCCTCTGCTTAGATAAATAAAGGGGCCACAGAGGCTACAGAATGAGTTGGAGGGAGGCAGCATCTCAATAAATTACTCACTATCCATACAGCTATCCCCACTGTCCCCCAAGGTGGACAATGGAGTGGGAGCAGTTAACTTAGGCCAAGCTAGTAGAAAGCTTGTCCCACCTTACCTAGAGAGTATGTTTAACCCAAGACTGACAGAGAGCAATCCAGACCTTAGCGCCAAGATTAAGCTTGTATCAGCCTACAGTGACTGGGCATGCAACCCATCTATTTAAAGGGAAGGTCTATGTCAGGTCCTAAGACTCTACGGAGTTCAGTGTCCTCAAACAGGAAAAGGTAGTCAGTGCCTTTCACCAGCATGTATCAATCATATTTGTCCCATACATTCTTCGGGGTTTGTTTGCTATTTTAATGGGAGGTCTCACTATTTAAGCTTTGGCCTGAAGCTAGACCAAGCAGGCCTTTGACATGCTACTCTTCCTCCTTGGGATATATATTTATGTATATCCTGGACATGTATCTGTTATGTTTTCCATACTGACTATATTATTTATATTCCCCATATACTACAAGTATATGAATGTAGTTTTTTCTCTATATCATCTCTGGCATTATTTTTTAAGTTTGTGAAAATAGGCAAAATAAGCAGGAGGTTGGTATCCCACAGTATTTCATAACTTCACTTTTCTGAGGAAAATTTAGTGTAGTAGTAGGAAACATGGCTCTTTTCTTACATATAAAAACAATTGTCAAAGCAGTGTAATTGAAGCATTTTGTTGCAGAGATGAAGTGCTAAAGGTTACATGATAAGTCAAGGTAATGACTGTCTTTAAATTTACATGAACTAACTTCCACAAATGCTATCTCAAACTTTTATAACTTAGCTAACATTTTAATTAATTACATTCTGACAAAATGTTCTAGAAATATAAGAATATCCTGATCAAGTGTTCATTATTTTCTTGTTTCTAACTCTGTGGTTTATTAAAGCATGTAATCTGTTCTTCAAAGCACATTAGCTTTACTAAAAACATAACATTAGAAACAAAACAAACTCAAGTGATCATTTTTAATATTTCCTTTTTGACAAATAATATAGATCAAAAATATGAAAAATAAAACTCTGGATAATACAATTGGTTTATGGAAGAACCTAACACATCTGCCTCCTCAGGTCTTCCAATGTCACTCTCAGAAAGATTTAGACATCCTATCTCATCATTATTTTAGGTTAAATATTAGTACCATGCAAAAGATTTATGTACTACCAAGATAGTACTGTATAGAGAATAATGTATTGATTGTCATGACTTTGATATTCACTTTGATGTCTATGGCACAAAATATCTTTAGTTTTAGCAGAGTCCAACAGTAGATAAGGAAAACCATAAGCCACTGGTCAGTTAATAATTGACTAGGAGTAACTGTTAACAATGCGCAAAACATGGAGATGTTTCTAAGGTCTTATGATTATTCCCCTGAGGAGTTTATACTCATAGGAAATTTTTCAAATAGGTAAACAGGGGAGTGACCTTTGGGAAATGAACACTGTTCAACATTTCCTGAGCTTACAACAACTTAATCTCTTTCTCACATTAAGTTGTGGACTACCCAGGGGCATCATTTTTTAAAGTATTTTCTTTTTTAGCCCTTATTCTTCATCTGAGCAAATTCATTTAAAGCTCCTAGGATTTAAAGGTAGGATAAACTTGATTGTATTTCTTCCATAAATATTTTGGCTGAGAGTTTTTAAGGTGTAGATACTGCAAATATGGAATTTTAAATTTATATATAATATTGGAAAGTTCCAAGAATTATAAAACATACTCCTGTGATCTAAGTACCTTGTTCTGTGTTCTGTGATCCTCAGATACTGAATCAAAGCACAGATATTCCACAAGGTCTATAGAAAAATACTGAAACTATCTTATGGTATTTCAATATTTACTCAGAAATGACTCTAGATTAAATCTTACTTTTAATATAATTGAGTAGACTCTATGGGTATTAAAAGAACAAAGATAATACTTTAAGAAATCATTAGTAAGGTAGCCTTATACTTTCTAAATCATTCCATAACTCTTTAATATACTGTATTCAATACAAATATGTGAAGCTCATTATTATGGAATGGAATGAGGAAAACCAACCTCTTTGAGGTAGTATATTCTTCCCCAGATTCTTAACAGAAAATCATGCCACTTCGCCTTTATTATTCGTTTGCCAAGAACCTTGGCATAACTTGGAGTTTCTCTTGTAACACTTTGTAATATTTGGTGGTCCAATTCTTAAACTAAAAATTTAAAATAGTTAACACTACAGGACCTACACTGTCTTGTTCTAAGTCAAGTTCTGCCATTTGTTGACAGCCAGTTCTTGGGGGAGGTTTTTCAAAGGGTACTTAATTTTCTTACCTTTCCCCTCCTTACCTAAAATGGGATAGTTGGAATTGACACATAAGAACCTTGTATGAACTGAATAATATACTTATTGTGCATATGTACTTATTGTGTGTTTATGACCTAAGTTCTCTGCATATACTGTCATGGTTGTATAGCTTGGTATTCTTATTGGACTCCTAACAGTCAGAGTAGGATTGTCTCTGACTTTTTTGTCTGCTTTCGGGTCCTCTTTTCTCCTACTGGATCGTTTTCTCCAGCCTGAATTTTCAGGGAGGTTGCTAGTCTCATTGCAATGTATTATGCCATGGTTAGTAGATATCCCAGGGAGGCCTATCCTTTTCAGAAGTGAAATGGAGAGGATCTGGGATGAGAACTAGGACTAGGGTGGGACTGGGAGGGGAGGAGGAAGGAGAAACTGCAGTTGGGATGCTATGTATGATGGAAGAGTACAAGCTAAAAAACCCAAAACCCTATCAGGAGCTACTACTGAGACTATTGGCGTAATTCTGTGTTGTATGGAGATATCTGAATCCTATGTGGCCAAAAAATCATAGGTAGGTACACCATGTCTTCTGCTGCAAAACTGCAATATTTCATACAATTCCTTGTTTCCTAAGAGTTACATTGTCCCCCATGCAGAGGAAATCTGTTCAAGGGTATTCCCCTATCCTGGGGTGTCAAACCTTCACAGGACCAAGGGCCTCTCCTCCCACTGATACCTGACAAAGTCATCCTCTACTACATATGCAGATGGAGACATGGGTTGCCCATGTGTACTCTTTGGTTGGTGGTTTATTCCCTGAGAGCTCTGGGGGGGGGAGGTCTTGTAGTTTGATATTGTTGTTCTACCTATGGAGTTGCAAACTCTCTCAGCTACCTCAGTCCTTTTTTTCTAACTCCTCCATTGGGGACCCCATTCTCGGTCCAATGGTTGGCTGCAAGCATATGTATCTCTATTAGTCAGGTTGTGGTAGAACCTCTCAGGAGACAGCTATATTAGCTTCCTGTCAGCATGCACCTCTTGGCATCCCCAAGTGTTGGGTTTGGTGACTGCATCTGAGATGGATCCCCTCTCAATGTTCTTTCCTTCAGTCTCTGCTCCACATTTTGTCTCCATATTTCCTCCTGTTAGTATTTTTCTCCCCCTTTTAAGAGGTACTGAAACACCCACACTTTGGTCTTTCTTCTTCTTGAGCTTCGTAAATTATATCTTGGGTATTCTGAGCTTATCGGCTAATACCACTTACCAGTGAGGGCATATCATGTGTGTTTTTGGTGATTGGGTTACCTCACTCAGGATGATATTTCCTAGTTCCATCCATTTGCCTAAGAATTTCATGAAGTCATTGTTTTTAATAGCTGAGTACTACTCCATTGTGTAATTGTACCACATTTTCTGTATCCATCCCTCTGTTGAAGGACATCTGGTTTCTTTCCAGCATCTGGCTATTATAAATAAGGCTGCTATGAACATAGTGGAGCATGTGTCTTTGTTATATGTTGGGGCATCTTTTGGGTATATGCCCAGGAGTAGTAGAGCTGAGTCCTCAGGTTGGTCAATTTCCAATTTCCTGAGAAACTGCCAGACTGATTTCCAGAAGGAGTTGTACCAGTTGGCAATCCTACCAATAATGGAGGAGTGTTCCTCTTTCTCCACATCCTCGCCAGCATCTGTTATCACCCGAGTTTTTGATCTTAGTCATTCTGACTAGTCTGAGGTGGAATTTCAGGGTTGATTTCATTTGCATTTCCCTGATGATTAAAGATGTTGAACTTCTGTAGGTGCTTTACAGCCATTCAATATTCCTCATTTGAGAATTCTTTGTTTAACTCTGTAACCCATTTTTAATAAGGTTATTTGATTCTCTGGAGTCTAACTTCTTAAGTTCTTTGTATATATTGGCGATTATCTCTCTATCAGATGCAGGATTGTTAAAGATCTTGTTGCAATCTGTTGGATGCTGTTTTGTTCTACCGACAGTGTTATTTACCTTACAGAAGTTTTGCAATTTTATGAGGTTTCCTTTGTCTATTGTTGATCTTAGAACATAAGCCATTGATGTTCTGTTCAGGAAGTTTTCCCCTGTGTGCATGTGTTCAATGCACTTCCCCATTTTCTCTTCTATTAGTTTCAGTGTATCTGGTTTTATGTGGATTTCCTTGATCCACTTGGACTTGAGCTTTGTACAAGGAGATAAGAATGGAATGATCGATTTGCATTCTTCTACATGCTGGCTTTCAGTTGTACCAGCCCTATTTGTTTAAAAAATACTGTCTTTTTTCCCACTGGATGATGTTTTGCTCCTTTGTCAAAGATCAAGTAACTATAGGTGTGTCAGTTCATTGTCTATCTTGATCAAGTAGGCTTCATCCCAGGGATGCAGGGGTGGTTCAATATACTGAAATCCATGAATGTAATCCACTATATAAACAAACTCAAAAAACCACACGATCATCTCATTAGATGCTGAATAAGCATTTGACAAATTTCAACACCTCTTCATATTAAAAGTCTTTGAAATATCAGGAATTCAAGGCTCATACCTAAACACAGTAAAAGCAATATACAGTAGACCAGTAGCCAACATCAAACTAAATGGAGAAAAACTTGAAACAATCCCACTAAAATCAGGGACTAGACAAGGCTGACACTCTGTCCCTACCTATTCAGTATAGTAGTCCAAGTCCTAGCTTGAACAATCAGACAGCAAAAGGAGATGAAAGGGATACAAATTGCAAAGGAAGAAGTCAGCATATCACTATTTGTAGATGATATGATAGTATACTTATGTGACCCCAAAAATTCCACCAGAGAACTCCTAAACCTAATAAACAACTTCAGCAAAATGGCTGGACACAAAATTATCTCAAACAAACCAATAGTCTTCCTCTACTCAAAGGATAAACAGGTTAAGAAAGAAATGACACCCTTCACAAGAGTCACAAATAATATGGAATGCCTTGGAGTGACTCTAACCAAGCAAGGGAAAGATCTGTATGACAAGAACTTCAAGTCTCTGAAGAAAGAAATCAAAGATCCCATAGAAAACTTCCCATGCTCATGGATTGGCAGGATTAATATAGTAAATTCCTGAAAGCAATCTACAGATGCAATGCAATCCTCATCAAAATTCAAACTCAATTCTTCATAGAGTTAGAAAGAGCAATTTACAAATTCATTTGGAATAACAAAAAACTCAGGATAGCTAAAACTATTCTCAACAATAAAAGAACTTCCTGCAGAATCACCATCCCTAACTTCCAGCTGTATTACAGAGCAATAGTGATAAAAACTATATGGTACTGGTACAGAAAGAGACAAAAAGAATTAACTTTTCAAAACACTATTGCTATGTTTTCCTGTGTGATTGCAATTCCAAGTCAATTCTTATTTTTTGGCGGGGAGAGAAGATATTGTTGCTTGGGAAACACAAAAGTCTCCAGATGCCAACACATAAATTTATATTTTTGTGTTAATACTTTGAGTTCTTTTATGTAACTTTGAATCTTTTATAAAATATCATAGTATACAAATTTAATTTGCAATTAATTATTCAAAAACTTTGTACCACACATTTGAAAAATGTATCCTACTTATGTCTGTTAGGGATGGTTTGAAGGGAATTTGAAGGCTTAGGGGGATAAAATGATGGTAATGAAACACAATTTCAGTTAAAGTCTCTTAATATCAAAAATGAATTGGTTCTAAGACCTCAAGACTCAAAATCGCCAGGTGTTTTGGTTCTTTATATAATGTCTAATAGTTGCATATATCTTAGTGTATCCTTTCAAAAGGTTGAATCATGTCTACTACTGACAATGCCTACTATGTATATATTATGCAGATAGTTGCTATGTCATATTGGTGATGAATTAATGGAAGGAAAATATCTGTAAACAATCAATGCATAGGTGACTGAATGTGTTTATGTAGAATCCACACATGAAGATGGCTAGCTGTTTTATCTACAGACTTCAGACTTCCGACTTCCGACTTTGAATTCTTCTGCTAAGTACTTCTCTTCAGGTTTCCATTGCTGAGAAGAGATACCATGACCAAGTCAATTTTTATAAGAGACAACATTTAACTGAGGCTGGCTTATAAGTTTAGAGGTTCAGTCCATTATCATTTTGGCAGGAATCATGGCATCCATCATCCAGACAGACACAATGCTGGAGAAGATGAAAGTTCTACATTTGGTTGTGATGTCAAACAGGAGAAAACTGGCTTCCAGAAAGCTATTAGGAAGGAGAGTCTCAAAAGTCTACCCCTATAGTGACACACTTCCTTCAATAAGGTCACACCTACTCAAACAAGGCCTTATTATTTCTAATAGGGCCACTTACTCCATGGGTCAAGCATATTCAAACTTTCACATTCCACTCTCTGACAACTATAGATTTGCTCAAACACATGAATCTGTGGGGGCCACACCTAGTCATAGTATAACAAAAATATCTTTAGTCCAACTTCAAAAGTTCCCATAGTCTATAGCAGTCTCAACAACGTTAAGTGTCAAAAGTTCAAAATCTCTTCTGAGATTCATCCAAACACTTAACTGTAATCCTCTATAAAACAAAGCAAAAAGCTGATCACATACCCTCAATAACACAGGATATATATTAACATTCCAAAACTTTATAGTGAGGAATCACTGGACTAAAGTAAAGACCATGAACCAGTTAGGCAAAGTCCAAATTCTGCATCTCCATGTCTTATGTAAAAGTGATCTTTGTGTCTCCAGCTCCATCCATCTTTGCTGACTGCAATAAACTTCATTCCCTTCGGCAGGTTCCACTTCCTGTTAGCAGCTTTCCTAGGCTGGTATCCCATGGCTCTGACATCTCTAACATCACTGTAACTTCAATGTTACAGCTTCTTGTTCCAATGTCTGGGATCCACATATAATCCTCTGGGCTCCTCCAAAGGACTTGGGTCACTTCTCCATCTCTGCCCTCTGTAGCACTCTAGATTCTGCTTGACTCTACTCCATTACTGTTATTGGGGATCATCCCATAGTACTGGCATCTTTAATTTGCTGCAGCTAGAATTCACCAATAGCCTCAAAAGGCTCTCTTCATGATGTCAAGCCTCAACTTCTTTGCATGACTCCTTCTGACCTGGACCATCAATGGCAACTGAGGTTTTTGCCCCTTCACCAATGGCCTTCCTTGTCTTCTCAAAGTCTACACCCATAGTTACACATTTCCTCCAATAAATTCATATCTACTCCAATAAGGCCATACCTCCTAATATTGCTACTTACTCCTTGGGCCAAGCATATTCAATCCACCGCAGTACTAATTGTCAGGGATCTTTTCTAAAACATAATATTGGCACTGCTTGTTAGGCATACTCTTAAAAGAGTAATACAAAGTCTCGGTTTAGATAAAATTTTAAAGGTAGATTTTTTAAAGGAAAAAACAGGGTGCCTTAGCTCATGTTAAATTGGAGGCAGGTGTATTTTAGAGTAAGAGTATTGGTAGATTTCAAGTTCTTCTCTTACCTAAAACAGGTAAGAGAAACAAGAGAAGTGTCTTCATCTAGAGTCCTGTTGGAAAAAATCAATGGTGGAGAGGCCCTTAGTCCTGTGAAGGCTTGACGCTCCAGTGTAGGGGAAGGCCAGGGGCATGAGGCAGGAGTAGGTGGGTGGGGGAGCACCCTCATAGAAGCAGGAGGAAGGGGCATAGGAAAGGGGACTTTTGAAGGGGAAACTGGGAAAGGGATTAGCATTTGAAATGTAAATAAATAAAATAACCAAAAAGAAAAGAAAAGAAAAAAGAAAACAGGGTCATCGTAATGAGTGCTTCAATGTTTAATGGAAGATGTGCAATGTATCTTCAATTGCCTAACTTTAAGCTTATTTTTTCTTTTATCCTTTGGCTGTTGTTTGTTCTTGATATTTTATTTTAATCTGCCTTTCCCTTGCTCTCTCCAAACCCCCTTATAGGTCCCTGCTGTCCTTCAAATTCATGGCCACTCATTTTGCCAATGGTTATTGCATGCATATAAATATTTATGTATGTAAATATGACTAGATAAGTCAAAATAATGTTACCTGCATGTGTAACCAGTGGACAGTGGACAATCACTGTGATCTTCCCAGGGAGGGCCACCTCTCTTACTTCTAGTTTTATTCAGTTGCCTATAGTTCTTTGTGTAGGAATGTGTCCTGTGATCCTTTCCCCATGCATTTGACATCTTCATTGGTGTCTTATTATAATCACTGCTTTGTCTAGGAATGTGTCCTGTGAGCCTTTCCCCATGCATTTGACATCTTCATTGGTGTCTTATTATAATTGCTGCTTTGTGTAGGAATGGGTCCTGTGATTCTTTCCCCATGCATTTGACATCTTCATTGGTGTCTTATTATAATCGCTGCTTTGTGTAGGAATGTGTCCTGTGAGCCTTTCCCCATGCATTTGACATCTTCATTGGTGTCTTATTATAATCGCTGTTTTCTCTGCTAAATCTTGCTCACAACCCATGTATACATTTATGCCATGTATAATTTAAACAATTTACCAGTTTACCTTGATATTTAAAGGAAGGTCATTTTAATTCTAATTTATGCCCCGCCCCCATTTTTTGAATGTAACTGAGTCAAATAGTTCAATTTTTCTTGTTTGAGGAAACTCCAGTTACTTCATGATTCCATAAATCGCATCACTTTACTTTCCTGCCAACAGTGTATAAGGATCTCCTATCTCTACAACTTTGTTAGAATTTATCCAGTATGCGTATCTTTAAACAAATTTCAACCTTATTGGAATATTGCAGGAGACCCCTGCACATCGTTTTCCCAGATTCACAAGTTGCTTACGTTTTGTTCCATTTGCCTCATGGTGACATATAATTATATTGGAGTAGGAGACATTATTTTCCTCATGCCTAAATAAATCAGTGTCTGCTTCCTAAGGGAAAAGAAGTTACCGTATATAGCAAAATCAAGGAGAACTATGTCATTATGGGACTTGGAATGAACTGATAGCCCCCTTTTTTTAGAGTCTTCTCCTAACTTCAATTGCAGTAATTTTACTGTACACCTTGAAAGTATTTACCTTAGCATATGCTACTGATATGCAGATGAAGTGTGGTAATATGTTATTTATGAATGGTATGAATGAAAATAAATGTTTCTCTGTTCATTTTATTTTCTTCTCTTGATGATAACACACCTAATCTGAGCTCATCACTCTGAAGTTTGAGAAATGACATTGCTGTTGAATTAGTAACATTTTAAAGTTGATTGATGATGCCATTCGTTAAGATCTAGTCTTACCAAATGGATAACAAGCTGGATGTCTTCAGGAGGGAGTTAGTGGATGTTCAAGGGATCCCCCTCTTTTGGAGCATCGCTGAGCAATGGTCGCAAGTAGAGTCATTTGAAGCCCGACCTGATGACATTTTGATCTCCACCTATCCCAAATCTGGTAAGAACTTTTGATTTATTCACTATAGACAGTTAGTTAGTCAGTAACCCATACTCACGAACCTGTTTGCTTGCAGATCTTTGCCTAGCCTGAGCTGAATTTTCTGTTAAAGAAGCATTGTGGCTTGCTGGGGCAATGTTGCCACAGATTATATAACTTCACATTCACTTCTGAAATGCCAACAAGTAGCCTATGAATTTACTTGAACCCACAATCAATCAAACTTCCTAACTAATAAATATTCTAATAGCAACTTTTCTCTATATTTCTACTTAATTCCCCAAGTGGGGGGGGGCAACTAAACTATAATTTAGGATATTCTGTTCTGCCATGATTAATCAAACCCCATATGATTACAGCATCTTAGGAATTAAATAAATGTACTATATGACACTTTGGTATAGAAAAACAAGGTAGTTTTGGCCATTTTTCTTCTCTGTCTCTCTCATTTACTTTCATCGTAATTAAATTTCCAAGTTAGCAAACAAATTATTGAGTTTAGTTCTAACACTGTACACATGTATCATTCATTTCTAGTATCTGGAAACCATTGACACCATGAAAAGTATGGACAAATACATTTCATTCATTAAAAAGTTATAACATAGACTTAGTATATTTCAGTGTTTCTGTTATCTTTACAAGAACAACTAAGTTATTTTTCTGATTTCTTTCAATATTCTTTCAATAGAAATGCATTATTGACCTGATAATCAAACAAGACTATGATGTTGAGTATACAATGTTCGCACATTTTTTATGTACTTGTTCAAAGGACTGGTGAGACATAATATCATACTTGTCAGAGTGAATCATGGTACTGAGGTCAAACAGACTCTATTCTATGTAGCATCCTGATTACTACAGGCTAAAGTTCTTTGTGGCCTCTTTTCACACCTCCAATATATGTTGATCATCTTTACCTGATAATCCCTTCAAGTCTGAGTTCTAATGATTTTTAATATATATTTATAGAAAATATATGAACAGATAATTTCATCAAAGTGGGCTATTCCCTCTGCCCATCCTCCTTGGAGTACAGCTCAAATGCATTTCGGAATATTTTGATTTAAATCAAACCATTTTTGGAGTAGGATAAAGGATGTAGAAATTATACCCTTCTTGTTTGTTTGTTTCAGACACTACAAAACAGCTCTGCCTCTTTTGACTTTCTCATATTATTTTCTACAGAAATATTTAATTTCTTCCATTTTCCTCTTAGGAACAACTTGGATCAGTGAAATACTGGACTTGATCTATAACAATGGGGATGCAGAGAAGTGTAAGCGGGATGCAATATACAGACGAGTACCCTTCATGGAGCTCATCATTCCTGGAGTAACAAACGGTATTTTCTCCGAGTTTTCACTTTTACTATCACAATAAATACACCTGTGCTCTTAATATGTGTGAAGGAACCAGGAACAATGATAATACAGAAAGAAGAAGCACTATGAAATCCTTAAGTGTCTAGAGGAGAAGTTAGAATTTGGTTAGGTCCCATTTACATAATGTTAACATCTACCTCTTAATCTATCTTGAATCCCTTAATATATGGAAGTCTATTTTTAATTAGTGCATCATATTACATTACGTGTGACACACAGACATATTCAATGATAAATATTGTGGAGTACATTTCTTTGCATTTTTTAAAATCTTGAAAAGCTAGAAATGGATATTATGTCATGTAATTCCATCATAGAGTTTGAACGTGAGAAAGGTAGAAGAGAAATTTGAAATATTTTCATCCAATCTTTTCATATTATAAATGAGATAAAAAGATGAAGAGAAAACCTGGAGACTGGTTCAAAGCTGCTCTTTCTGCCCCATCTTGTATTATAAACAAGGAATGTTTTTACAGACAGATGTGGAGATCCTTACAAAGAATAAATGAGCCCATTTAACCATGACTTTTTACAGTTCATATTCTCAGAGATTTTAGGAAGATAAGAAGCTGTTGGTCCACTTAGCCAACAAACTGCAACTACGAAAAAGAAAAAAAGAACTTTATTAAGCCACTAATGATTAGAAGATCTTAGGTTGAATTGGAAATAAGCTCTGTGAATGTAAGCGTATAATTCAATCTGTTAATGTGTATGTTTGTAGGTGTTGAAATGCTGAATAACATGCAGTCTCCTCGACTGGTGAAGACACATCTGCCTGTTCAGCTGCTTCCTTCCTCATTTTGGAAAAACGACTGCAAGGTAGCAAGTGAAAATATTCTTTTTTGTCTTTTCATTTCTTTCATTCATTTTGAATTTTTTGATATTTGTATATAATTACAACATTTCTACCTTCCATTTCCTCCTTCTAACGCCACCCATATACTCTTCATTCTTTTTGTGCATTGAATTCTTTGCTTTACTCCTTTAATTGTTGTTTTACACACACACACACACACACACACACACACACACACACACACACACACACACACACCATACACACAATACACAAACACACTATATACACACACTATATACAGACACTCACACACATACAAATAAAAACACACATACACACAGATATGTAAGATCAAAGAGGGATGTGAAATATTTTCATTCAGTCTTTCATATTGTAAGTGAAATAAAAAGATGAAGAAAAAGCCTGGAGATTATGTGTCCAAGGCCAAGGTAACCTGATACGGTCACAAGGAATTAAGTCAGTTCAGATTGGAGAAGCCACAACACAACTGAGACTGTGGCAATTTCTTTGAGAACAATCAGATTTTGTATGCCTTTATCAGAAACACAATACAATGAAAAATTCCAGGATCAATACAGTTATAGTTGCTAGAATACAATGATGTCTGCAAGCTACACAGGGCGCAGAGGATTGATGCCAAAGACCAATATTTCTGCCAAGTTTTCATGCTTCCTTGACTACTAAGGGAATATACAGAGAAACAAAGTGGCCTGAGGGAGAACAACTCAAGAACTTGAAAGAACAGTGTGCCTCAGGAGCCATGGGCTCTAACCTGAAAAACCTGTGACGCATGCCTCTCAAGGCAGCTCAGTCAAGCACAAAGCCGTGGCTTCCCACAATCCCTGCTATTTAATGTTCTAATTTCAGGATATACAAGTCAATCTTTAAAGCAGATACTGAGTACCAAATCAGTCTCAAGGTTTCCCAATATGCGGTTAAAAACCTCCCAGCTACATTTCTCTGAAACAATGTTTAGAAGTCCAATCAGAGACAGAAAAATAATGACCAATAACCATTGCCAGGTTTTGTGTAACAATGGATGAAGGGGATTCAATTAACTTTGAGTGCTTGAAAGATCACGTGCTCGGGGAACAATTGAATGATCAGTGAAGCCACCAAGATCTGAGTCATTTACAGAAGCAGAAATGTTATTTTTTTCCGGTCGTCAGAGTGGAACACGGGTTAAAAAGGTACATAAGCCTCAAGTGTTTCATCATGAACGGATGCATTCAACAAATGCAACATAGCAAAAACCCAGCAAAGCTGCAGTTCCAGCCTTCCCCTGAGATTTCACCAAGTACGCTCAGTCACTAGTTTCTTCCTCGGAATCAGGGCTGCTAGGCAGATTCTGTTCTTCATGGCTCAACAACTTTGTTGCCCCACTTTCTTTTCACCGGGTGGAGCTTTTGTAGACATTAGGATACATCTTTTGAAGAAAAGATTGTATGCTACGCCCAAGTCACTGTCAGATTGTCTCCCATTCTTAATCTTCTCACCGGTCCTTCAACTCCTTTTAAAGAATTGGTGTTTGCACAATACCAGAACAGATTGATTAAAATTTAGAGGAATTGACAATTTTATATAATTCTACAAATTAATCAATGAATATTTATATTTATATATATTTGTAGATTAGAAGTCTATAAGCAATCCAGCAAAATATATAAATAATATTTTATTTACTATGAATGATTTATAATTATGTAGATTCATACTTTTTATGATTTTAACTTACTAATTTTTTAATGCACAGAATTTGGAATTGAGTTTCATGAATATTTAGGAAATGATCATATGTATGAAACCCTACATACTTCATTGCCAGCACTCCAAAAGTTCAGTTCCAACAAATTTCTAGTCAGTAACCTTTTTGTTCTCACATTAAGTAACGTTGCCTGTTTTCATTTTTCTCAATTCACATGTGAAAGCTGTTCCTTTATATGAATTTATTTGTTCTGCTGTACTATAAGAAACAGACCAACTAGCTTTCTAGATATGCAATTCTCAGATTCTATTCTGACATAAACTGTGGAAACGAAGCCCAAAAGTCTAAAATTTAACAATAGCAGATTTACACTTAATTCAGGTTAAAGTTGAGGACTAATAACATACTGCACCAAAAATATGTGACCACTTAAGAGTCTACTTATAAAGAGTACTGTTGATATATGGCTGAGTTTCTGCTAGTTGTCAGCAATGGAAATAGTGTTGCTTTGCTTATTACATGTCTTTTAGTGATTATATGCACATTTTCTCTTGTCTACATATTTAGAGATGGAATTATCGTAACCTAAGGTACTCATTGTGTAGTAGATATTTTAAAATAGTATTTGAAGTATATAAAGTGTGGATGAGCAATGGTAACTAGGTAACTCCATACCTTCATTAATATGAAATAGGTCAATCATTTTGAATCACACTGTGCAGGAGGCAATTTTGTACTTCCTTACTGACTAATTAGATTAGTGCCTTTAATATGGCTTATTGAATACTTAGATATCTTCACTGAATTATCTATTCTTTCCCCCATTTACATAAGGACTTCCTTCTTTTTCACTCAGAGAGAGAGAGAGAGAGAGAGAGAGAGAGAGAGAGAGAGAGAGAGAGAGAGACAGTAATGAATATCAACTAGAGCCTAGAAGGGAGAATGGTTTATTTTTAGGAGTTTGTAGAGACATCCTCAAAGCATCCCTCTATATTAAAGCAAGACAAACACATTTTGCAAAAAGGTTACAGATGATGTTGCTACATGCTTTTGGGATTATTGCCCCAGTCTATTGAAATTGAAATAAGAAATAATTAGTGATGCTTACAGGGTTTAATGTTTATACCGAAATTTATAAGCTACAGTATTCATCCTATAGGATCCTATGACTATTTCCCTTCCAAACCTATTTCAGTCCACTCCCTTCCTACACTTGTCCATTTCCAAGCTCAAACAGGCTACTGTCTGTGACTTGAGAGTATGAAAGTCCTCACTTTGTTTATCAGTTGGAAGAGCAGGAAAATCTAATCATAGCTGTCTGAATGTTTCTTTCTTCACTTGATTTCCTAGGAACCATGTTCACTCCATGCATGGCTAATCTTCAAGTGTTAAACCTGCTTTGAAGAAGGGCAGGAACAAGGAATTTCAGTAAATGAGTGCTACAAAACAGTTTCCCTAGGAATATCCTGACAGATTCTCTCCTTCCCTCCTTCCCCTCCCTCCCTCCTCCTCTCTCCCTCTCTTTTCCTACCTCTCTCTCTCTCTCTCTCTCTCTCTCTCTCTCTCTCTCTCTCTCTCTCTCTCTCTCTCTCTCTCTCTCTCTCCATAATGTTTGGATGTGGGTTTCTGTAACTGCTCCCATCTGCTGCCAGATGAAACCTCTCTGTAGATGACCGGACAAGGTACCAATCTATAACTATAGCAGACTATCATTTCATTGATTATTATTTTCTTTTTGTCAGTAGTGTTTGGCTCTATCCTAGGTCTCTGAGCTACTCAATGTCAGGATCCTGGACATCTACACATTGTAGAGCATGGGCTCCCTCCCTCCTCTTTTCATAGCCTGCAGAATATCTTCTCATACCAAAGACCCTAGAACATAGGGGTGAAGGTTCTAGTTCTTATTATAATCATCATTCATATTTTAAGAAAAGTCTTTTTAAAGGTTAAAGAGAACAGAGATGTGTCAGAAATGAGAGATGAACTTTTGTGTATTAAAACAATATACTATGTTGGGTATATGTGCACAAATACCATACCATGATTGGAATTGTAAAGAATGAGTAAAAAGTAAGCTATGTTAGCAATACTTTAAAACTACTAAATTACAAAAGTAAACGTCAACCTTTCCTTTGCCCATACAGATGATCTATGTGGCACGGAATGCCAAAGATGTGGCTGTTTCTTACTATTATTTCCACCAAATGGCAAAAATGCACCCAGAACCTGGCACCTGGGAAGAGTTCCTCGAGAAATTCATGGCTGGGCAAGGTGAGTACAAGTGTTCCTTCAATTATGATTTCAATATTAATAGCTTTTTCCAAGGCAACATACAATTTAAAATCTAAATCTTATGTTTATTTTTTAATTGAGATTTTTTTCTATTATTGGTTATTTCTTTATATTACATTTCAAATGTTATTCCCTTTCCCAGTTTCCCGGAAATAAACCCCCTAACCTGTCACCCTCCCCTTCTTCTATAAGGGTGCTCTCCTCCCCATCCACCCTCGCACTACTGCCCCCCCCAAAGTTCCCCTACACTGGGGGTCCAAACTTGACAGGAAGAAGGGCTTCTCCTTCCATTGGTGCCCAACAAGGGCACATAGAACGCTGGAGCCATGGGCCAGTCCATGTATAGTCTGTGGGTAGTGGTTTAGTCCCTGGAAGCTCTTGTTGGTTGGAATTGTTGTTGTTATAGGGTTGCAATCCCCTTCAGCTCCTTCAATCCTTTCTCTAATTCCCCCAAAAGGGGTTCTGTTCTCAGTTCAATGGTTTGCCTGTAGCAATCGCCTCTGTATTTGACATGCTCTGGCTATGCCTTTCAGGAGAAAGCTATATCTGGCTCCTGTCAGCATGCATTTCTTAGCTTTATCAATCTTACCTAGTTTTGGTGACTGTATATATATGGGCCACATATGTAGGCACTGAATGGATGTTCCTTCAGTCTCTGCTCCAAACTTTGCCTCCATATTCAGTCCTATGAATATTTTTGTCCCCCCTTTTAAGAAGGAGTGAAACATCCGCACTTTGGTTATCCCTCTTCTTGAGCTTCGTTTGGTCTACGGATTGTATCTTGGGTAATTCAAGCTTTTGTGCTAATATCCACTTTTCAGTGAGTGCATACCATGTGTGATTTTCTGTGATTGGGTTACCTCACTCAGGATAATATTTTCTACTACAATCCATTTGCCTATGAATTTCATGAAATCATTGTTTTTGATAGCTGAGTAGTAATCCATTGTGTAGATATACCACATTTTTTGTATCATTCCTCTGTTGAATGTCATCTGGATTCTTTCCAGCTTCTGGCTATTATAAATAAGGATGCTATGAACATAGTGGAGCATGTATCCTTGTTCTATGTCAGAGCATCTTTTGGGTATATGCCCAGGAGAGGTATAGCCAGGTCCTCAGGTAGTTAGGTCCAATTTTCTGAGGAACCTCAAAGCTGATGTCCAGAGTGGTTGTAACAGTTTGCGATCCCACCAACAATGAGGAGTGTTACTCTTTTTCCACATCCTTGCCAGCATCTGTTGTCATCTGAGTTTTTGATCTTAGTTATTCTTACTGGTGTGAGGTAGAATCTCAGCTTTGTTTTGATTTGCATTTCCCTGATGACTAAGGATGTTGAGCATTTCTTTAGGTACTTCTCGGTCATTCGATATTCCTCAGCTGAGAATTCTTCGTTTAGCTCTGTATCCCATTTTTAATATGATTATATGATTCTCTGGAGTTGAAATTCTTGAATTCTTTGTATATATTCGATATTAGCCCGCTATCAGATGTAGGATTGATAAATATCTTTTCCTACTCTATTGGTTGCTGTTTGGTCCTAATGACAGTGTCCTTTGCCTTACAAAAGTTTTGCAATTTTTTGAGGTCCCATATGTCCATTTTTGATATTAGAACATAAGCCATTGGTGGTTTGTTCAGAAAATTTTCCCCACTGCACATGTGATCAAGATGCTTCCCCCACTATTTCTTCTATTAGTTTGAGTGTATCTGGTTTGATGTGCAGGTTCTTGACCCTCTTGGATTTGAGGTTTAAACAGGGAGATAAGAATGGATCAATGTGCATTCTTCTACATGCTGAACTCCAGTTGAACCAGCACCATTTGTTGAAAATGCTCTTTTTTCCATTGGATGCCTTTAGCACCTTTGTCAAAGATCAAGTGACCATAGGTGTGTGGGTTTATTTCTGGGTCTTCAAATCTATTCCACTGGTCTACTTGCCTGTCTTTGTACCAACACCATACAGTTTTATCACTATTGCTCTGTTATACTGCTTGAGGTCAGAGATGGTGATTCCCTCAGAATTTCTTTTATTGTTGAGGATAGTTTTAACTATCCTGGGTTTTTGTTATTTCAAATGAATGTGCAAATTGCTCTTTCTATCTCTATGAAAAATTAACTTGGAATTTTGATAGAGATTGCACTGAATCTGTAGATTGCTTTTGGCAAAATGGCCATTTTTACTATATTAATCCTGCCAATCCATGAGCATGGGAGGTTTTTCCATCTTCTGAGATCTTCTTTAATTTATTTCTTCAGAGACTTGAAGTTCTTGTCATACAGATCTTTCTCTTGCTTGGTTAGTTACACCGAGGTATTTTATATTATTTGTGACAATGATGAAGGGTGTCATTTGCCTAATTTCTTTCTCAGCCTGTTTTTCCTTTAAATAGAGGAAGGCTACTGATTTGGCTTAATTTTATACCCCGACACTTTGCTCAAAGTGTTTATCAGGCTAAGTAGTTCTCTGGTGGAATTTTTGGGGTCACTTAAGTATGCTATCTTATCATCTGCAAATAGTGATATTTTGACTTCTTCTTTTCCAATCTGTATCCTTTTGACCTCCTTTTGTTATCTGATTGCTCTGGCTAGAACTTGAAGAACTATATTGAATAAGTAGGGAGAGAGTGGCCAGCCTTGTCTAGTCCCTGATTTTAGTGGGATTGCTTCAATTTTCTCTCCATTTAGTTTAATGTTAACTACTGATGTGCTCTATATGGCTTTTACTTTGTTTAAGTATGGGCCTTGAATTCCTGATCTTTCCAAGACTTTTATCATGACAGGGTATTGAATTTTGTCAAATTCTTTCTCAGCATCTAATGAAATGTTCATGTGGTTTTTGTCTTGGAGTTTGTTTATATAGTGTGTTACATTGATGGTTTTCCACATACTGAACCATACCTGCATACCTGGGATGAAGCCTACTTGATCATGCTGGATGATCTTTTCTTTCCACATGGAAAGTTTTATTGAGAGAAGAGTAGAAGACGAGAGGATCAGAGACTGGCCATGAGCATGTGGAGAGAAGGGACAGAGGGGAAGAGGAGAAGAGGACAAGAGCAAGAGAAGAGAGAAGAGCAGATGATGGTTTTGATGTGTTCTTGGTTTCTATTTGTGAGAATTTTATTGAGTATTTTCACCAATATCCATAAGGGAAATTGGTCTGAAGTTCTCTTTCTTTGTTGGGTCTTTTTGTGGATTTGGTATAACCATAATTGTGGCTTCGTAGAAGGAATTTGGTAGTGCTCCGTCTGTTTCTATTTTGTGGAATAGTTTGGACAGTATTGATATGAGGTCTTCTATGAAGGTCTGATAGAATTCTGCACTAAATCCATCTGGTCCTGGGGTTTTTTTGGTTGGGAGACCTTTAATAACTGCTTCTATTTCTTTAGAAGTTGTGGGGTTGTTTGGATGGTTTATCTGATCCTGATTTAACTTTGGTACCTGGTATTTGTCTAGGAAATTGTCCATTTCCTCCAGATTTTCCAGTTTTGTTGAATATAGGCTGTTGTAGTGGAATCTGAGGATTTTTTGAACTTGAGACATTTTGCTATGTCTCCCTTTTCATTTCTGATTTTGTTAATTTGGATACACTCTCTATGCCCTCTGATTAGTCTGGCTAAGAGTTTACCTATCTTGTTGATTTTCTCAAAGAACCAGCTCCTGGTTTTGTTGATTCTTGGTATAGTCTTTTTTGTTTCTATTTGGTTGATTTCAGTCCCGAGTTTGATTATTTCCTGTCTTTTAATCCACTTGCGTGTGTTTTCTTCTTTTTGTTCTTGAGCTTTTAGGTATGCTGTCATGCTGCTGATGTATACTCTCTCCTGTTTCATTTTTTCAGATACTCAGAACTATGAATTTTCCTCTTAGCACTGCTTTCATTGTGCCCCATAAGTTTGGTTTTGTTGTGCCTTCATTTTCATTAAATTCTAAAAAGTCTTTAATTTCTTTATTTTTTCCTTGACCAAGTTATCATTGAGTAGAGCGTTATTCAACTTCCATGTATATGTGGGCGTTCTGTTGCTTTTTTGTTATTGAAGACCAGCCTTAGTCTGTGGTGATCTGATAAGATGCATGGGATATATTCTATCTTCCTGTATGTGTTGAGCACTGATTTGTGACTGATTTTATTTTTAGTTTTGGAGAATGTGCCATGAAGTGATGTGAAGAAGGTATATCCTTTTGTTTTAGGATGAAATGTTCTATAAATATTTGTTAAATCCACTTTGTTCATTACTTCTGTTTCCTTCTCTTTATCTCTGTTTTATTTCTGATTACATCATCTATTCATTGATGAGGGTGTGATATTGAAATATCCTACTATTTATTATTGTGTAAGGTACAGTGTGTCATTTGAAGTTTAGTAAGGTTTCTTTTATGAATGTAGGTGCCCTTGCATTTGGAGCATAGATATTTAGGATTAAGAATTTATCTTGGTGGATTTTTCCTTTGATGAATATGAAGTGTCGTTCTTTATCTTTTTTGATGACTTTTGTTTGAATGTCGATTTTATTCGATATTAGAATGGCTCTTCCGACTTGTTTCTTTGAACCATTTGGTTAGAAAGTTGTTTTCTACCCTTTTACTTTGAGGTAGTGTCCATCTTTGTCTCTAAGGTATGTTTCCTGTAAGCAGCAAAATGCTGGAACCTCTTGACAAATCCAGTCCATTAGTCTATGTCTTTTTATTGGGTAATTGAATCCATTGATGTTAAAAGATATTAAGGAATACAGATTGTTGCTTCCTGTAATTTTCATTGTTAGAGGTGGAATTATGTTTTTGTGTCTCTCTTCTTTTGGTTTTGTTACAAGGAGATTACTTTTCTTGCTTTTTTTAGGGTGTAGTTTCCCTCCTTGTGTTAGAGTTTCCCATCTATTATTCTTTGCAAGGCTGGATTTGTGGAAAGATATTGTGTAAATTTGGTTTTGTCATGGAATATCTTGGTTTCTCCATCTATGTTAATTGAGAGTTTTGCTGGATATAGTAGCCTGGGCTGGTATTTGTGTTCTTTTAGGGTATGTATGACATCTGCCCATTATCTTCTGGCTTTCATAGTTTCTGGTGAGATGTCTGGTGTGATTCTTTTGTCTTTCAGTGTACTTTGGGGTAATTTGTGGCTCATATAGTCTCTAATTCTAGGTTTCAACACTTCTAAGTTATGAATGGCTGCTGGCAACTTATTTAACTGTTTTCCATCTCAATGCCTATGTTGGACTATTTTAATTGTATGCCTATTCCTTGGATTCTATTCTATAGCATTCAAAACTCTTAAGTGACTGTTCGTTCTCTTAACAAACATACAGTTTCTTTTTCTATCTAATGATAGCAAAAGTAGGGGAAAAAATCTCAATAGACATATAAATCCCCATATAAACCTCCTTTTGTAAACCATTTTGTTTAAGTGACATGTAGCATAGACTTAATATCTGTATTGCTTGAACTATTATGTGCTTGTGTTTTCGATGTCATTGTCATTCTGAAAGCTTCTCAGAAACAAAATATGTATACTACTCTTCCCAGTCATTTTGTGAATTCCCATTTATGTCATCTTATTTATTCATGACTCCCTCTCCTCTGAACTTACCTCTTATTGTTTAAAACAGTCTGACTCTGCAGACTTACTCTTGTAGTCTTAGTTATTGTTATCAAATGTTACATTAGTTTTCAAAAGTTCTAATAACAAATTATCATATTGTGTGACTTTCATGACAGAGATGTATGTTTTTGCTTTTTTGGAATCTACTAATCCAAGGAGAAAGTGCTGTATTTTTTGTACAGTCTTTTTCCTTAAACATTGTATGGCTAACTGTGCATGATTGTTCTTGCCATAGCCTTCCATCTCAGTGTGTCTATCTTAACTCCTTTTCTGTACAGCAATTTATCATAATCAGGAACTAATTTTTCTTTCAATGGTGACCTTTCCTTTAAGTATAGTTTCATTATCAGGTATGAAATGTAGTCATTGCTATATATAGATTTTGGGAAGACATAGTTCACCTTGTAACAAAATAACTTTTATTTTTTAAAGTAGACTTCAAGTGCCATGAAAAAATGATTATCCCATATATGCTCACTCCTTTAGTCCCCCCTTTTTTCTGAACTACAGAAATTTCTGTACATGGACAGATAATCATAATGTAAAGAGAGACATTTAGTTATTTCTACTTCATGTAAATAGGTTTTAATTTTACATTTTGTCTTTAACTTTAGTGAGCTTTGGTCCCTGGTATGATCATGTGAAGGGCTGGTGGGAGAAAAGAAAAGAATACCGGATTCTTTACTTGTTTTATGAAGATATGAAAGAAGTAAGAGGACACTTCAATTAATGTTTTTAGATTTTTTAATTGGATTTTTTATTGGATATATTTCTTTATTTACATTTCAAATGTTATCCCTTTCCTAGTTTCTTGTCCATAAGCCTCCTATCCCCTTCCCCTCTCCAAAAATGGTGTTCCCCCTCATTCATCCCCCCTTATTACCTCCCTCTGACATTCCCCTGCCCTGGGGGCCCAACCAAGCAAACCACTGAACTGAAAATGGGACCCCCTTTGGGGGAATTAGAGGAAGGATTGAAAGAGCTGAAGGGGCTTGCAACCCCATTAGAACAACAATGCCAACCAACCAGAGCTTCTAGGAACTAAACCACTACCCAAAGACTATACATGGACTGACCCTGGGCTCCAACTGCATATGTAGCAGAGAATAGCCTTGTTGAGGCACCAGTGGAAGGGGTTGTACATTTCTTTCTTTTCTTCTAAATCTATAAACTTAGCTAATTTACTTTTAACATTAGTTCTGTCATACAATATGAATTAATTTAAATCCACCATATTGCTATTGATTATTGAATAATAATAATAATATCATTAGAAAATCTGTTATTACTTTTATGTGTTCAAATAGTTTATTAGCTTCTAAAATACAAAATCATTAAGATAATCGCTAGAGTCTGGCCTTATTTAATCCCTTTATTTTCATCCAGGTTTTTTTTCTCTTTTTATTGGATAATTTCCTCACTTACATTTCAAATGCTATTCTCTTGTCCAGTTTCCTGTCTATAAGCCTCTCCCTCCATCACAAGGGTGTTCCCCCTCATCCACCCTCACTTACCATACCCCCAACAATATTTCCCTGCACTGGGGGTCCAATCTTGCCAGGACCAAGGGCTTCCCCTTCCATTGGTACCCAACAAGGCCATCCTCTGCTACATATGCAGTTGGAGCCTTGGGTCGTCCATGTAAAGTCTTTGGTAGTGGTTTAGTCCCTGGAAGCTCTGGTTGGTTGGAATTGTTGTTCGTAAGGGGTTGCAAGCCCCTTCAGCTCCTTCAATCCTTCCTCTAATTCCCCCAAAGGGTGTCCAGTTCTCAGTTCAGTAGTTTGCTGCTAGCATTTGCCTCTGTATTTAACATGCTCTGGTTGTGTCTCTTAGGAGAGATCTATCTCTGGTTCCTGTCAGCATGCACTTCTTAGCTTCATCAATCTTACCAAGTTTTGCTGGCTGTGTACACATATATATATATATATATATATATATGCCACATGTGAGGCAGGCTCTGAATGGCTGTTCCTTCAGTCTCTGATCTAAGCTTTGCCTCCATATCCCCTCCTATTCATCCAGGTTCTTTTTGTACCATTTTTCTTTTCTCACTGAGTCTACATTAAAAGAACATAACTTTTCATTTCTTTCTATATTAACATTACTTCACTATTGAAGTATATACCAACTAAATTCCATGAGGCATGTTGTCTCTCAGAACTGAAATCTAGCAACGAAAATTGCAATTATGTTAATCAGCTCTGAGTTTTGGTAGGCCTGACTCAATTGATGTTGTTTCTTAGACTTCTATCAAATCCATTATGATGGATAAACCATCTCTGGTTTCAGAGTCCAGTTCAATGTTTCTGTGAAAATCACCTCATTCTTCTGCATGTTCCTCTTTATGCATAGTCAAATTCACAGCTGCTGCCATACAGTAAGTCGAGTTTATACTAGTCACAGTGATTACACAGTGCACAAGTTATGGGCTTTCAGGAAATGAGGAGTCCTACATATTGATCTTTATGTGTCCATATATTACGTTGTATGGGAATTCTCTTATGTAGGTTGCCAAGATATTGTCAAGGCAATGAGGTTTAGTCCCCTCAGATATGGAGGACAATTTGCATATTTGGCAGAGAAGATGCAGAATTTCACTAGAATTAAAGACTCTCTGTACCATTAGATCAACCTCAGATATTTTCATTCTAAATTTAATAATTTCATCCTTATTTATAATGATGTCCTCTTCATTTGCATATGAATTACTTGGCATATGAATGACTTTGAATAGCTCTCATACTTTGCTTTCATTTTCATATTTTCATGTGTAGATGTTCTAGATCATAGACTCTGTTTTTCACTCCTAGAAAATTCTTCAGATATATAATCTAATCTATAGATGATAAAGACAAGATGATTGCAGATATTCAATAGGTAAAATAGCAACTTACCTTATTACTATCTGTTATTCTGCAGATTCATTATATCTTTAAATATTAATATTGCAAATTAACCCAGTTTTTTTAATTTTGTGAAATAAACTCTACCCTTACTCTTAGCTCATGTTTGGTGCACTGAATGACCAAGGATATCACTTTGGGTTTCCTAAAATGTAGCATAAAACCCCCAAATCCCTCTCCTATGAGTTAAGCTTAAAGAGAATCTTAGTAAGTGCATTTCTTTCTTTGTGGCCAAATTTAACTGAAATAATCCTTTTCTCCTTTTCTGTTTCAGGATCCAAAGTGTGAAATTCAAAAAGTATTAAAGTTTCTAGAAAAAGACATGCCAGAAGAAGTTGTAAATAAAATCCTCTACCATAGCTCCTTCAGTGTAATGAAGGCGAACCCTAGTGCAAATTACACCACTATGATGAAAGAGGAGATGGACCACTCTGTGTCTCCTTTCATGAGGAAGGGTGAGAAAAGTACAAATTCATATCTGTATAGATTCTGGTTACATTATGGAAGGTATAAGTAATCACAGGAATGTGAAATTGTAAGAAATTAGAAACAACTAAGTATGCTTAAGAGAGAGAAATTGAAAAGTAGAAAAAACAAAAGCCTTAGAAGAAATACTGTATTTTATCTTACATCATTTCTATGAGATGTAATGAGATATTTAGGATGAGAAAAGTTTGTTCAACACTTGTGCAATAATAAGTATGAGTTTTGACACCATAGCATCTCAAGAATGCTTTTCATTTGTCTAAGTTGTCTAAATATGTTTCATTGTCCTTAAAGTAAAATGACTGTACGGGTGATCTAGTTTAAATTACGTAGGATGAAGTTAACTGATGAGTGAAATTATTAACTCTGAAATTTTGTTATTATCAATGTGTCTTCCATATTGAATTTAACATTACCATTTTGTATAAAGTAAGTATATAAAATAAATATTAGATTTTGTGTATGTGTTCACATGCATATGTATGACTAGAAAGCAGAAATAGATGACATATAGATGATAGATCATACATAGATAATAGATACATACATGACATAGAGATTATATATAGAAAGGTGATTGATACATAGATAATAGATAAATGACAGACAAATATATAGTTAGATGATGATAGATAGATGATAGATAAGCAGATAGATATAACCTCTGAGCTAACCAACTTTTCTATAAAACTCCACAACTCTGAGAAGTCAATAACTTAATCACAAGAATTTTTTAAGTCAATAATTTAAAATCAAAAGATATTTTTCTTTAAGTGATATGCAGATAGGTGATGGTCACTGTGACTCCTGCAGTTTTTCTTTTACTTTTTTCAGCTCCTTGTCTATGCTTTTTTAAAAGCCAAAGCCTAAAGCAGGGCCCACACCTGTGACATGCATGAGGTCATGTTAAAGATGATAGAAATTTGGCTTTCTCTTTGGATATTGTATATATCAAACATACCACACTTTCATTGTGCAAAGCCTAAGTGCAACATTACTGAGTGAGGAAACAATCACATAACTCTAGATGAGGAGATATGGGGGATATTCTTATTGTACAGAAAAATGTATTAACAGTGGTAATGTTTAGGAAAGGTCTTAAGATAAATTTTCATGAGGATCTATAAAAACAAACAAATATGACTCATTATAATTAGAATTTCTAGGTTTTAAACAAATTCAGGTAAGGAATTATGCTATGAGTAAGTTTCACTGCAAATCTCCAAGTACAGTTCTTTTGTTTCTCAGGGAGCAAGCATGTCAAAACACTTTGATTGTTACAGTTAGGAAACAGGTATTGGTGTTTAGATGACATTCAGTTTAGGTGGAAGCACCTCCCTTCAAATTCAAGGAATTTTCTGAAACAAATGTCTCCAGTTGACATGAAAAACTAGGTTTTTCATTGTGACTTCTATGTTATTGTGGAATATTCTGTGAGAACTATAATTTAAGCAAATATTTCTTCTGTGTGGTAGGTCATATCCTCCTATAAGAATTTTTGATGTTTTAAATATATGGAAGGCTCAATAAATATAGTAAATAAATATGCTTAATTACATTCACCGCAGTAATTTCCAATCTTGTTTTATAATAATATTTTTTCTAAGCCATCATTTGACTCTGTAAACTAAAGCCGTCAACTGTCCCTTTAGTCCCCTTTATCCTTTGTTACCAAGGGTCTCACAGCCCGAGCATGAGTATTGAGATGATCAGGCAGTGTTTCATCCAGTGGCATTTATTTAAGAGACTTAGAAATTATTATTTTTTAACATAAGATACTCATAAAATCTACAGAAATTGGAAGGCGACAGAGTAGGCCTAGCAATTAGATAAGGTTGGAATTGAAGATTTTAGTAACGATGCATACCAGAAGTTAAAGACCAAATACACACTCGATTTGTTAAATTCCTATTAGATAGATATTTAATAGTAATCCCAAATGCTTTTGCAATATGTTCTTTTTTTTCAGGTATTTCAGGTGATTGGAAGAATCAGTTCACTGTAGCCCAGTATGAGAAATTTGAAGAAGATTATGTCAGGAAAATGGAAGAGTCAACACTAAAGTTTAGATCAGAGATCTAGGGAGTGTTTGCTTCTTAGTCTCCTTTGGCAGGCACTAAATTTACAGGAAAAGCACATTCATGGTTCAGTGAAAGAAAATGTTGTATATTATTTTTCTGTATTTACTAAAATTCATGGTCTTCAAATATACAAAAATAAAGTAAGAATGTTCTCCTAATTATCTTCCTTACAAAAGGTTCATATTCTAGTTTCCTTTTTACTTTCTATTATCAAAATAATACAATTTTAATAGGCTTCTAAACACAGTGCGTTTTTAGTTTCAGTCACTAATAGTTTCCTGTCTAAATATGGTCTAGGTTACCCCTAGAGGAAGATTACATTTCATTAACTCTAATTCAATGTCATCTGTGGTTATTTTACATTTTAAAATATTATGTCTTTAACGTTGCCAAATTATTTAAATTTTTTATGCCAGAATCTCTCACTCCCCCTTCAGCCTAATTTAGAAATATTAATTTTTAACAAAAGAATGAATAGTACCCATTTTATAGGATTTAAATCAAGGAAATTAAATACCTAATTATTTTATCCTTCATTTCATATACTGAAGCTACTGTAAAACTTATTACAGAAAATGTTGAGGTTTGTTCAAAATATTCTAAATTACTATTCTATTGTCCATTTTATGTCCATTGACCATCACTTCTGAGAGGAAAACTCCATACAATAAATAAATTTCTGTAATCTCTCTTCTTGGTTGGCTTAAGATCATCACATCAGGCTCATTTGGTCCCTTCTCGAATTAACCATTCCTGAGTGAGACAAATACTCATTTTTGAACCAGCAGGAGACATGAATTCAAAACACTTTAGATCTATCTTCAGGAACGAATGCTTAGTGAAAAGTGAAAACTTGAAGATAAATGAGTAAAGTACTGTAAGATTAATTTGATATATAACATTCTTGACATGAGAAAACTGATGAAGCAGACAGCCAGTTAATGCTAACATAATTTAATGAAGAACCTGAAGGGACATGAGAGAAGTCAGAAAACAGCAATACAACTCAGACTATATTACTATAGAACAACTAGTCTTTAATGTATCAATATCATGATGTTGATAGAATGTTATTGGTTTACCAGACGTTACTACTGGAGAAAATGTGTTAAAGTTACAATTTCTTACCATTTCATGCTGATTATCTCAAGTTTTAGAATTATGTTAAAAGAATTTCTTACTAATTTTACATTTTCTAAAGTCAAAGTAATGAATTAATTTAAAACGTTTCTAAGGCTATTTATACAGGTAAGTGCTAAAGATGTCAGCTCATTAGCAGGTACTTATATATGTTCAAGGCTTGATGGAGCACAGGAATAAAATGGTGGTGAATATACACTTCTGTCCCTTAGCATTTCCATAAAATTCCTTATTACTCAGGAACTCACGTTACTGTATGCCACAGTGATGGGCTCATGCTCATAAAATTCATTCATTTTATCGTATTTTCTACTGGCTTAAGTAATTAATTTGCTTTAATAGTGGTTGTTCTTTCAAAGACTCAGTTGTCTATCATTTAAGAAGCGATGATATTTAGAATTAATGCAAGTTCCCATAGAAGGATCTATCTTCGCTTTGAACCAGCATCTGGATACTTATTACAGTTTATTATCCCATAGTCAAGATTCATAGATACTGGAATCATGAATGGAAGAGAAGTACTTCTCATTGTTTTTGCCAATGTCCCCGAAGCAAAGGTTTTGCTTCCTTCCATGCACTTGTGCTTCATGCTAAGAAAATTTACTTTCAGAGGAAGGAGCCCTTAACAACAACAAAGATATAAACTTCAGAGCGGCGTGTGTTTAGGGTGAAAGCAGGAGTGTATAAAGCCATATTTGTTTACAATGTAAAATTCTCAAAAATATAAAAGGAAAAGTACAACAAAAATTGTTACAAATGTGTGAAGAGCTACAGAAGCAGGATCATAATTGCCCTGAGTATTTTTTTTCAGTTTTGTTCAAGCAGAATTTTAAGCAAATGCTATTGCTTTCTTAAATTCCTATTCCTTTGTAATACAACTTTACACTGAGTTAATGTAATTTACTAAGTTTTGTCAAGTTGTCATTATCATATTTAAGTTGAAGAAATCTTCAAAGGATGGGAAATTATAAAAAATGCCAGCTGGTTTGGTAAAAGAATGTAGACTTTTACGTTATCCTCTGCAGCATAGGTGCATCAGGTTAGCTGGAAGGTCACCTTGTGAGAGTTAACCTTGATTTTCAAGCTTGATTCAATCAAGGTGGCTAGAAGATTGGTAAGATACACATTTGGGTGCGAAACAAAATATGGAAGAATAGAATAGCCATCTTGTACATAGAAGCTCTGTTATTCCTGAGTGGGGGCTGACTATTGATGCTACCAAACTCCAGGTTCTTCAGGATTGCAACAGAAACTCATCCTGATGACTTTCCAGTGAGCTTCTTTTAGAGAGTTGACATCTGTGCATGCTTAGTCCTTTCTAGAATGAGTATTCAGGAAAACTTTATGTCTAGCAGGCAGGTATTAGCCTCCTTCTTCTTTGAGATAAGTTTCTAAAGACCCTTTAGTTGACACCATCAGTCTGATCTAGGTTGCTCAAGATGTATTCCTTATAATTTATCTGTCTGTGTCCCATCAATGGTTATCTGGTCTACATCCCCTTTTGTGAGAAGAATGTGTATAATAGTAGCTATCCTACTATGTGGTCTAGTATAGTACTGAACAGAAAATTTCTAACATGTATTTTATTAATATTATGGTATACAATATTGGTATCGGGAACCACCTTTCACTTCCAGACCCAGTGGTGACATCACCTATAGTTGACCCATGGCAATGGCCATAAATTATTGGTGTCCATTTAGTTTACCTACAACCTTTACCTGTGAGTAGTTATGTGACAGTCTAAATAAAAGGCAGACCCTTCCTGCCCCCTTCTTCCTTCCTTCCTTCCTTCCTTCCTTCCTTCCTTCCTTCCTTCCTTCCTTCCTTCCCTCCTCCTCCTTCTTCTTCCCCTTCTTCTTCCTCCTTCTCCTTTTCTTCTTCCTCTTTCTCTTCTTCCTCTTCCTCCTTCTGCTCTTCCTCCTCCTCCTCCCTCTCTCCTGCCTCCCTTTTGTATCTGTTGCCCCAATAAACCTCTCCCACATGGAACTGAATTGGCCTGTTGTGGTCTGTGTGGATGAGCAAGATTCTATCACAACATTGGTGTTGAAACCCGGGAACTCTTGCAGCTATGCCCACTGCAATTTGGCGGTGGTCAAAGTAACTGGCTCTGGCAGGAACAGTGATCAAAATGACTACCACTGTGCCACCTTCGCCTGGCAAGCTTGGGGCTACCTCCAAAGCTGGCAGCAGCCATGATAGCTGCCCACTGCCTGCTGCCATCGCCTCTTGTGGACTTACATGACAGACGCAGCTGTTCTCGCTCCACCTCTCCACCACTATGCCCGCCATGACTTGTGGATTTGGATCACAGCCGCCACTCTGTCTTCCTGGTCAAGCTCCAGGTGACTGCAGATGCAGCAGCTCTCCCTGCCACTGGGTGCTGGGAGGGGACCAGCCCATCATTGCCCCACCGCTGCTCAACCACCACCACATACTGGTTGCTTAGGGACTCACAGACTTCCACCACATGAGTTGCAGTCCACGATATGATGCTAGCTCTTTCCACGTGTGTTAGTCAGACAGGTCCATACCAACCATACAGTTTCACATTTCCTGCTACCAGATCGCTAAAATTCAACAACAAACACTGGCAGATTGGTAAGGTTTTTCCTCCAGTCAGTGGGGAGGACCCCAATTTCCCAAATAAGGTCTGGCCACCCTTTAGGGGCTAAGGGGTTGGTATTTCACAGTCACTCCTTATTACCAGCCTCCTAGCTGATACACAAGGTAAGATTTCAAGCCTTGGGTGACTACTTCCTTGAAAGTGACTCTCGCACCCCTCTCCCGTCTGGGCTTTTGCAGCCATTCAGGAAACCCTAGGCCTAGGTAGGGATGCTTTCTGGTGAGTCTTGGATTTACCGTGAAGCCTCTAGAGGATCCATTTAGCCTGGCTGAAATTTTGTTATTGAAATTATTCTTGGGATGCCGGTATGAAATAATTCAATAACTGTCCAATAGGTGTCTCATTGTCTTTGATCATACCTCCAGGCTCCTCACTGGGATGTCTCCTGGAAATTTTCAAATCTCTGAAGTTAATGCCTGACTTGTGGGCATCAAAACTAGTACACCTCTTTAATAAGGTCTGGATTCAGTACCCATTAGACAACGACTCCAAGGGCCACCACTTAATGGCACACTAGATCCAATTATTTTTCGGGGTCTTCATACATACTGCCAGCTGTCTGGTATATGGAAAAAGCTTCCCTATGTCAAAGCATTTACTTATCTTCGCTCCAAGATATCGCGGGAATGATATCTTTTCCTACCCCTTTTCCTACCCATCAGGCTCGAGGTTCCCTCCCTAGGACTGACTGACAGCTTGATTTTACCCACATGCCCTCTGTCAAACACGCCAAGTACCTCCTGGTCTTGGTGGACACTCTCTCGAGGTGGGTGGGTGGCATTTCCCACAACTAACAAAAGGGCTCAGACAGTCTCTGATCTCCTCTTCTGAGAGATTATTCCCGGATTTGGTATCCCAGTCTCCTTCCAGTCAGACAATGGTCCTGAATTTACACCCAAATTCTATCTTAGGTCCTAGACAGCTCCTGGCATTTTCATATTCCCTACCACTCTCAATTGTCAGGAAAGGTAGAAGAACCAATTGCTTTTTAAAAGCCACTCTTGTCAAGCTGTCACATGAACTTCACCTTGACTGGGTAAAACTGCCTCTGGATTTTTTCAGACTACAAGCTCTTCCCAAGCAACCTCTCCTCATCTCACTCTCTGAGTTCATACATGGATGGATGTTCTGTCCTAAATCCTGGTCTTTCACCTTAATGATCTCCCCTCCCAGATCATCAACTCACCCCATTACTTGGCCACCTTCACTGTCTCCTATGGAACTTTGCTGATCACTGTCTCCCTCGGCCACACAATGTCCCTTGTCCACTGTCTGTCAACACTGGAGACCAAGTTCTATCCCTTCCAGACCATCAGACCTCACCACTCTTTTCTAAATGGCAGGACCCTTTTTAACAACAATGCTCTGTTAAGCTCCAGAATACATCAAGACCACCCACCTTGTCCCCAATTCCAGAAAATCCCACTCTGTCAGCTGCACTTGACCCCACTGGATTAGAAATGGACTTCTCATTCTACCCCTGCTGTTCATTTCCATCCAGCATAGCCTTTATATCTGGAGATTCAAGATTTAAGTAACCCCCATAGTTAACAAACAGTCTTTTCAAATGGGTCAGGAAACTGCTCTATGGCCATATGCCAGGGACCGATCCAAATTGCTGTCATCCCTGTATCTGTTACCCCATCCAAATGTTATGATCTCTTTACTTGCTTTATCTTTGTCTAGACAAAAGATTATTGTAAAAGATGGCCAGAACTGAGGATGTGGAGAAAGAAGAGCACTCCTACATTGTTGGTGGGTGTGCAAGCTGGTACAACCACTCTGGAAATGAGTCTGAAGGTTCTTTAGAAAATTGGATATAGTACTACCTGAGGACCCAGCTATACCACTGCTGGGCATATACCCAAATGATGCTCCAACATATAATAAGGACACATGCTCCACTATGTTCATAGTAGACTTATTTATAATAGCCAGAAGCTGGAAAAAACCCATATGTCCTTCAATAGAGGAATGGATACAGAAAATGTGGTACATCTACACAATTGAACACTACTCAACTATTAAAAACAACGATTTCAATGAATTCTTGGGCTAATGGATGGAACTTGAAAATATCATCATGAATGAAGTAGCCTAGTTACAAAAAACTACACATGGTATGCACTCACTGATAAGCCCAAAAGCTTGGAAGACCCAAGTATACAATTCACAAACCAAATGAAGCTCAAGAAGAAGGAAGACCAAAATGTGCAGGTGTCAATCCTTCTTAGAAGCAGGAACAAAAATACTCACATGAGGAAATACAGAGACAAAATGTGGAGCAGGGACTGAAAGGCCATCCAGAGACTACCACACATGGGAATGCATCCCATATACAGCCACGAAACTCAGACAATATTGTGGATGCCAAGAAGTGCATGCTGACAGGAGCCTGATACAGCTGTCTCCTGAGAGGTTGGCTAGAGCCTGCCCAACACAGATGTGGATGGATGCTTGTAGACAATCATCTTACTGATCACGGGGACCCTAATGGAGGAGTTAGGAGAAGGACTGAAGGAGCTGAAGGGGCCTTATCTGGCATCAATGGGAAGGGAGGCCCTTAGTCCTGTGAAGGCTGGATGCCCAGTGTAGGAGCAATGCTATGGCAGTGGGAGGGAGTTGATGGGGGGTGGGAGAACCTCATAGAAACAGGGTAAGGGGGGATGGAATAGGAGGTTTGCAGAGGGGATACCAGGAAAGGGGATAACATTTGAAATATAAATAACTAAAACATCAAATTTAAAATAAGATAAAAAACTAAAAAATAAAGATTTTAAAAAACACGCAAAAAAATAAGAAAAGAAAAAATGTCTGAAACTATGCTTACAATCCAGAAACAGATCAATTCTTTGACAGCTGCGGTGCTTCAGATCCAGACAGCTGGATGTCCTGACAGCTAAAGAAGGTGGTCATTGCCTGTCCTCCAAGAAGAATGTTGTTTCTACATCAACCAATCTTGGATAGTGAGAAATAAAATCCAGGAGCTACCATCATTCATGCAGAATTTCAAGGAACATGAGGCCTCCAACTCTTAGATTTCCAAAAACCCTATATGGAAGTGGATATTCCATCTCCTAACACCTTTCCTAGTCATCTTCCTGGCATTACTATTCGGTCCCTGCCTCATTAATCTTGTTTCTACATTCCTTCAATGACAGATACAAAAATATTCTAACCAAACCATTAATCAGTTTCTGTTACAGGAATACCAGCCGCTGTCCACTGAGGAACCTGATTTGAACATTTACCAAGTAGACCCTGATGGTAAAAGTCAGCCATACCCTGAAATTGATGATGCCCCAAGACAGCAGGAAGAAGCCAAAGAGACAGGATGCCTCTATTCCGCTTTCACCATCAGTTTCCCCCTCCCCCTTTTATGTTGGTACCAGGAACCAGCTTTCATCACAAATCCAGCGATGACATCACCCATAGTCAACTGGGCCAGCACATCTGTTGCCATGGCAATGGCCATAGATTTCCAGCATCCATTTGGTTTACCTGCCACCTTTACCTGTGAGCGGTTATGTCACAGTCTAAATAAAAGGCAGACCCTTCCTGCCCTCTTCCCTTCTCCCTCCCCGTTTGTCTTTGTCACCTTGATAAACCTTTGTCACAGGAACTGCATTGGCCTGGTGTGGTCTGTCCACACAAGAGCCGTGATTGTATTGCAACAAACATATGTGTGCATACCTCCATGTAGGTGCATGAACCATCTGTTAGCCTGAGGTCTAGGAAGGCATCAGACCCCCTAACACTGGAGTTATAGGGAGCTGTTAGTCACCCATTGTGGAAGCTGGGAACCAAACACAGGTCTTCTGGAAAAGCAGCAATTGTCCTTAATCTGCATTCATCAGCTCCAAACATATACTTAATAGACACTGGATTTTTAAGGTTAAAATATTTTATGTAGAATGTCTAGTTTAAGTACAGAGTTGGTTCTGTGTTCCTCTACTTCCAACACAGGTTCACAGGGCTAACTACATTCTCTACAGCTGTGTTTTATCCACCTACATTCTCTACAGCTGTGTTTTATCCACCTCACTGTGCTACAGAATTCCTGGAGGGTTTTTTCAAAGGCATTTTAATACAAGTAAATAATGAAGTGTCTAATGCAGCTGAAATTTAAACTTTATGCACAAACATGTACTTACTGATATTTTGAAAAAAATGAAAATTGTTGTCTTGCTATTTTTCATGCAGGAGAATAAGAACTGTGCTACAAATTATGTTTGTATTATAAAGTGAACATAGTGTCAAATAGAGCTGAGAATTACCCAGTCATGAAATCAAGTTTTCTGATACTTCATTGAGATAGCTATATGGCATTCTTTTCCATTTCTCTTATTCTGCTTAAGAAAACCAGCTAAGTTCTAAGCAGCCATTTAAAGAAGTGTGAACAGGAGATAGTATCTGAAAATTTGTTCTTAAATGTTACTATTCATTTTATATATACTCCTTGCAAGGTGAGTATAAGCCTGCAACAGACAACACCAATATTCAGGAATGCTCAGAATTCTATAAACAGTGCACATATGGTGTGGGCATTGGAACACAGGCAGGAGACTTATTGCCATGGTCCTTTACCTACTGGACACAGTGATTCAGTAGCATATTCTCTAGAATGAAGAGATTAGCTGTTCATGAGTCAAAGAAGTGTAGATTACCACATTATGTTCTATTTAAAAATATCAGGGACTGGAGAGTTGGCTTAGTGGTGAAGAGTACTGACTGCTCTTCCAGATGACCTAGATTCAATTCCCAGCATCCATATGGTAGCTCACAGTGGTCTGTAACTACAGTACCAGGGCCCCAACACCTTCATAAAAACACACAGGTAAAACATGAAGGCACATAAAATTAAAATAAATTATTAAAAATACCAGCCCTCCCTTAAAAACTCATTGATGAATACAACAGAAACCACGCTAACATTTTACATTTTCCAGTCTCCCTGCTAACCTAGTGGGTCTATGAGTTCTTCAAGATGTCTGTCATCCTGCTTAACTTCGATAACGCTAAGGAAGTTATAATAACCCTTGCATCGCAGTATCAGAAGGAGATGCTTACTATCAGGATTAAACATGGGTTTCTACATTCAGGTTCCATGTTTGTGTGAAAATACACTTGCTCACCAATTTCACTAGGGGGCAAACTTTCATTATATCATGATGTTAAGTGGCAGATAGAGTCAGAATGTTGACTTTGAGAGACATGGCTGTCTAGAATATGCTGACAGTTTGTGGACTTTGGTTGGAACAAAGTGGAAAGATGTAGACAGGTGTATTTGTTGTGTTACTAAACATATACAAGGTCCACATGCCACATGACTCTAGCTTTGATTTTTCTAAAGTTCATTATTGCAAGATGTGCCATGAAGCAAAACTAGGTCAGTCTGTCTCAAAATGGGAATCAACATCTCCCCTCTTCCTCTTCTCTCTCTCTCCCCCCCCACCGCTCTTGTCTCTGTCTCTCTGTCCTTCCTCCTCCTTCCTCCTCTTTTTCCTCCTCCTCTCCTTGTCTTTCTCCCCCTACTCTCCTTTTTCCTTCTCTCTCTTCCTTCTCCTCTCTCTTGCCATCTTTCTTTTATTCTGTCACAGATTTTACATATAAAAATATATATTACATATGGTATATATTATATATTATATATACCACTCTCATTAATAATAATTTGTGGATATAAGCATAAATATCTAGAAGCCAATTTGATGAGCATCTTGTGTCCATTTACCAAATATTACATCATACATCAAACATCTTTCATATCGACGTTTTAACCTGATTTTTAGTACCAGTTATAAATATTCTTTAAGCGATCAGGCTTTAATCCAAACAGAAAGTGTTTAGTGCCTCTCTATGTAGTCATTCTACTACTGCACCAGTGAGTAAGTTTTGCCTGGTCTGTCTTCACAGAAGTATCTGGAATCCACAGGTAACTAAAACATTTGACAATTTTTCTCTAGCAGTAGACACTAGGAGAGCTAGTCAGGGATATTCATCAAATTTACAGCTTGTTTTCTCTGTGTCTGTAGGCAATACATGCAATGTCTTCGGGCATAGCATCTTGCCATCTAGTTATGGTGAGCAACCAACAGGAATGGGAAATTGCTTGAAGGAACATCAAGTTTCTCCCTAACCAATAATTTTTAGGGGTGGTAGCCCACCTTGGCACTGCAATCTTTCTTAATAATTGATGTCTTCTAAGAGCAGCTTTGCTCACCTCTACAGGTAGTTGAAAGAACATTTTCCAAGCAACATTTCTCATTCCTTGAAGCAGCTTTAAAGGAATGGTGGCAGAACGCAATGACTTATACACTGAGGTGTGTTCGAATGAAGGACATAATTCATGGACTCTCTCATTTGCTTTATAAACCTTTCAAACAACATCATGACTCTTTGTGAGCATTGGCTCAACAGGGATATAAACTTCTGGAAGCCTTTCTCCACTCAAGACACAGAATTCCCATATTATGGAAAATTCAGCCCATTCACACACACACAGTCTCTTCAAGAATAAGATACATGGGACTTAGAAGGAGTAAAGAATTGTCATGTTACTACAGAATTCATAAGGCTGTCAGCAGATTCTCAGCCTGTCTCATGAATGCCTCTCCCTTTAGCTCGGGGATAAGTCAATGACTGAGTGTTTAAATGTAATCATTGTTGAATAAAATAACATATCCCTTTAAAATAAAAAAAAATCTAATTTCAATGTCAAGACTAGTAGCTGTCAAGCCTGAGCCCACCTAAGTTTTCACAGGATGGCACTTGCAGAGTTTTCCCCATGATTATTCTGGGTTTGGGGCATGATTTTTGTGTAGAGTGGATCTGTGTGCCTGGACATTTGCTTTTGTTTATATCATAAGGAAGGTTAGGTCAAACATTTTTCTCAGTAGGGTAAGCTTGGAGTTACTGTTGGTAGAAAAGCAAATACAGAAAGATAATACCTTCTACCATTCTGGTAATGTCACAGTGAGTCCAAAATAAGATTCATTTCGACTTACCTATTGATATAAGAAAGGAGATTTAGTGTAAGCTGATTAAAGCGATTGAGTTCCAAGTGAACACACAAGACAACTATGTACAGCCTGTTCTGGTGGGAACAGCAAAATGCCCAGGCTAGGGAACGGAGACTTAGTCTTGTAAAGCCACGGGGGGGGGGGTAAATCTTTTCCTTCTTCCATGGGACAAGGGCTGTTTACTTGTTCTCAGTTACTCCATTTCTTTTCATCCATAGACAACTATTTTTCAGAAAACAAGATATTCTCTGCTGTGGAACAGCTGTCTTATCCATTATAACACTGTAGTTTTGTATCCGATTCCAATATTTTAGGATATTGTATTTGAAGTATGAGACTCCAAATGATGCTTTAGACTTTCATGTTTGTAACTTAGGATGTTAACAGGTGCTAAAATGAATTACAAAGTTATCTACCATGATTTTCAATATCTTAGATTTACACATGAGATACCAAAAGAAAATAAAAATTAAAATCAAAAGTTGATCATGCGAGAAATGTATTTTGTGACTTAGGGAATAAAAAAAATTCTGTAGTCAAAAACAAATTAAAATGCATAACCAAAAATGATTTATTATAGCAAATGCTGAGTTTACATCATGGACTAATGAAATGATCATGTAAAACAGAAAATGTCTGCCTTTTTTTGTGGCTGGGAGGACCGGATAGATTATTTCTTTGACATTGAGCCATTTCAGCCCTGACTTTTTTTTTTACATTGTATTTGACATAACTTTATTGGAAATTTATCTTCATCTTTATTAAATTGGGTATTTCTTATTTACATTTCAAATATTCCCTTTCCTGGTTTCCAAGCCAACATCCACCTATCCTCTCCCCCTTCCCTTCTACATGGGTGTTTCCCTCCCCATCCTCCCCCATTACAGCCCTCCCCCCAACAATCCTATTCACTGGGGGTTCAATCTTGGCAGGACCAAGGGCTTCCCCCTCCACTGGTGCCCTTACTTGGCTATTCATTGCTACCTATGCAGTTGGAGCCCAGGGTCAGTCCATGTATAGTCTTTGGGTAGTGGCTTAGTCCCTGGAAGCTCTGGTTGGTTGGCATTGTTGTTCATATGGGGTCTCAAGCCCCTTCAAGCCCTTTCTCTGATTCCTTCAACGGGGATCCCATTCTCAGTCCAGTGGTTTAATGACGGCATTCGCCTATGTATTTACTGTATTCTGGCTGTGTCTCTCAGGAGAGATCTACATCCGGTTCCTGTCAGCCTGCACTTCTTTGCTTCATCCATCTTATCTAATTGGGTGGCTATACATGTATGGGCCACATGTGGGGCAGGCTCTGAATAAGTGTTCCTTCTGCCTCTGTTTTAAATTTTGCCTCCCTATTCCCTCCCAAGGATATTCTTGTTCCCCTTTTAAAGTAGGAGTGAAGCATTCACATTTTGGTCATCCCTCTTGAGTTTCATGTGTTCTGTGCATCTAAGGTAATTCGAGCATTTGGGATAATAGCCACTTATCAATGAGTGCATACAATGTGTGTTTTTCTGTGATTGGGTTACCTCACTCAGGATGATATTTTCCAGTTCCATCCATTTGCCTATGAATTTCATAAAGTCATTGTTTTTGATAGCTGAGTAATATTCCATTGTGTAGATTTACCACATTTTCTGTATCCATTCCTCTGTTGAAGGTCATCTGGGTTCTTTCCAGCTTCTGGCTATTATAAATAAGGCTGCTATGAGCATAGTGGAACATGTGTCTTTGTTGGGGCATCTTTTGGGTATATGCCCAGGAGTGGTAAAGCTGAGTCCTCAGGTAGGTCAATGTCCAATTTTCTGAGAAACTGCCAGACTGATTTCCAGAGTGGGTTGTACCAGTTGGCAATCCTACCAATAACGGAGGAGTGTTCCTCTTTCTCCACATCTTCACCAGTATCTGTTGTCACCTGAGTTTTTGAATATTGAATCACAACATTTGTCATCTCAGAATATTAATCCAAATTTTCTACAACATACATATACATACACATTTATGCTGTGATATAAAGTATTTAATTTCATTTTGAATACATCAACATATTTGTTTAGCTTAAAAATATCAAACCAGGTTTTATTATTTTTTTAATACAATAGGAGTTGACTATGAGAGAGTTTGAACATTGTATAGAAATGCTAACATTGTTGGCAATGTAGACAAACCATAAATCTCATCCAAATATTAGAGCTGTCATGTTCATGTACAATTTCCAATTAGAAAAACAAGGCTATCAACATCACTAACTGCACTTTCCACATTGTCTCACATATTTTCTCCATATTTGTGTACATAATTTTCAGACTAGGATTATTTATATCACAAAAAGGAACAGATTGTTCCATTATCAGAATATTACATTGAGTAGTACTTCATGTGTAAATGTACCACATTTTCTTGTATTCAAATTCCATACATATCTGTACACAAGGAATTATTTAATTTCATTTTTCCAGCATATTTGTTTATTAAAAATAAATAAGGTTTTATTATTTTTTAAACAGGATTGACTATGAGAGTTTGAACATGTGAAATGCTAACATTTTGTTGTATTTTGGAGCATCATTTTAGCTATATGCCCAGAAAACAAGGCTATCAACATATAGCACTTTCCACATTGGGGTCCTCATAGGTATAACTTCAGACTGAAATTTTCTGAGGAAACAGATTGTTCTAGACTGAATATTACATTGAGTAGCATGTGTAAATGTACACAGTTTGTAATCCCACCAACAATGGAGGAGCTATATGTTCAAATGGTATAGCTGGGTCCACATCTTCACCAGTATCTGTTGTCACCTGAGTTTTTGAGCTTAGTCATTTTGACTGGTGTGAGGTAGAATCTCAGGTTTGGTTTGATTTGCATTTCCCTGATGACTAAGGATGCTGAGCATTTCTTTAGATGCTTCCCATCATTCCATACTCCTCAGTTGAGAATTATTTATTTAGCTCTGTGCCCCATTTTTTAATAGGGTTATTTGGTTCTCTGGAGTCTAACTTCTTAGTTCTTTGAATATATTGTATATTATTCCTCTATCTCGGATGTAGGATTGGTAAAGATCTTGTCCCAATCTGTTGGTTGCCATTTTGTTCTAATGACAGTGTCCTTTTCTTTACAGAAGCTTTGTAATTTTATGAAGTCCATTTGTCGATTCTTGATCTTAGAGCACAAGCCATTGGTGTTCTGTTCAGGAAATTTTCCCCAGTGACCACATGTTCAAGGCTCTTCCTCACTTTCTTTATTAGTTTGAGCATATCCGGTTTTATGTATAGGTCATTGATCCACTTGAACTTGAGCTTTGTACAGGGCGATAAGAATGAATCAATTTTCATTCTTCTACATGCTGACTTCCAGTTGAACCAGCACCATTTGCTGAAAATGTTCTTTTTTCATTTGGATGGTTTTACCTCCTTTGTCAAAGATCAAGTGACCATAGGTATGTGGATTCATTTTTGTGTCTTCAATTCTATTCCATTAATCTACCTGTATCAATATCATACAATTTTTATGAACATTGCTCTGTAATACAGCTTGAGGTCAGTGATGGTGATTCCCCTAGAAGTTCTTTTATTGTTGAAGATAGTTTTCTCTATCCTGGGTTTTTGTTATTTCAAATGAATTTTCAAATTGCTCTTTCTAACTCTGTGAAGAATGAGTTGGAATTTTGCTGGGGATTGCATTGAATCTGTTGGGGGAACACCCTCATAGAAGAAGGGGGAGAGGGGGTAGGATAGGAGGTCTATGAACAGGAAACCGGGAAATGGGATAACATTTGAAATGTAAATAAAAATATCCAATAAAAAAGATATAGTTTTAAAAAGAAAAAACATAAAGTAGTCAATATATCTATTAAAGTATTCATGTTTATAAACAAAAAAGAATATTACATGGAAAGTATTAGAAAAAGCTGGTTTCTTCTAGGTATTCACAGATCTGTAAGAAGGGTAATTAGACAAGTTATCACAAATTCAGAAGCTTTTGACGTTTCAAAAAGAGAATTGCAGGACTTACATACCGTGAGAGTGAAATGCTGACACATAGATCAGAAAAACAAGCTGATACAGTCTAATAGATTTTGACTCCAGTACTACTCACAAAACAGCAGTTACAACTTGGAGGTTACTACCTAATTGTCATTCATTGAAATGTTAGGAGTTGTCACCATTCCCCTCTGATTATTCTATTTAGGGTATTTTTATTAACAATTTGTGAGAAGCTTAGCTTGAAAACATTATAAACTGTGATAATTAAAATCATGAGTGGTTAAAATTTAGAAACTTGTTCCTCATTAATATATACATGACAGGAAAATATGTACTTGGAATTTTTCAATGCTCCTTTGAAATGCAACTTTGTAACAGTGTGAAATAGTCTCTCTTTAGAAAGAATTCATTTTCTTACATAATTTATATAAATTCTAAGCATAGGCAGGGCATCAAGTGGAAGGATGGGGTTAATATCCTACAGTCTAAAACTCTGACCCAGAATCGTTCCTGTCTAAAAGAATGGTAGAGACAAAAATGGAGAAGAGACTGAGGTAAAGGAGGTTCAGTGAGGGGCCCAAATTGGAATCTAGCTCAAGGGGAGGATCCAAGGCCTGACATTATTACTGAGGCTATGGTGTGCTTACAGACAGGAGCCTAGCATGGCTGCCTCTTCGAGGCCCAACAGCTGAAAAGGTCAGATGCAGATACTTAAACCCAACAAATGAACAGAAGCTGGGGACCCATTTGGTTGAATTAGGGAAAGGCTGGAAGAAGCTGAGGAGGAAGGCAACCCCAAAAGGAGACCAGCAACTTCAATTAATCTGGACCCCCTCAAGAGCTCTCAGACACCAACCAGGCAGCATACACCAGCTGATATGAGGCCCCTGACACATATACAGCAGAAGACTGCTTGGTCTGGCCTCAGTGAAGAATATGTGCCTAACACTCAAGTGACTTGAGGCCCCAGGGAGTGGGGAGTTCTGGTGGGGTGTGGTGGGGATAACTTCTTCGAGATGGGTTGGGGAGGAATGGGATGAGGAACTGTTGGAGGGCACACTGGGATGGGGATAATGACTGGACTGTAAAAAAAGATTAAATGTCATTTAACATTAAATTAAATGACATATACTGTAACAAATTAAAAAAGTGACCACTTGAAAGATTTGTTCTATTTATAGAATAAAAGTGATTTTTAATTACAGATTCATAGAATCTGTTAACATAATAGTAACATAAATATTTCAATAAAATAGTACTAATAGCCTACTAACAGTTTATTGGATAAAACAACTTACACTATGGTGTGATGTCAAAACCAATGAATCTTAATAACTGGCATCTAAAAAATATAATGAGAATATCTTTTAAGATAATATATTACTATACCCAAAGTTTTCTATCTTCAAATTTAGACAGCAGGATTAAAAAAGTGTTTATATTTTGTAAGATAGAATTTTAAATTTCTACGAATTTTACAATGTTTAACAATTTAGTTTAACAATTGCTTCCAAAAAACTTTTCCAAGGACAAAAATGTACATTTTTAATAGTAAATTGTGGTTTAAAATTAATAATTGTAATGCAATATCATTGTTTCTGTTGGGAAAAGCAAAGGTAGGAAAATAAATGCTAAGCCACAAACATTGGGGATCTGTTAGAAACACACTTTAAAGGCAAAACTTGATTTTAAAAATTCCCTAAGAAATGCTATATAAATTGTTTTGTCCGAACTAAAGTTTTAGTTTCTTTGCATACTTTATGATGCTTGTAAGCCGGGTCATATGTAAGTATGACCACCAGGACCAGAGATTTTCTGGGGCCATTGTGTCTAAACTGGACACCAATGTTCGTAACTAAAACTTTCCTTTCGGCAATTGGATTAGAGGGAATTTACAGGGTGGTTGAGGGATTGGAGAAGGAAGACAAGAGAGTTTTTCTGTGGGAAAGAGTTCCCATCTACACATAATATCTTGTTTATTCCTAGATGTGTGTGTTTGTAAGAGAGAGGCAGTGGGAGAGATGGAACTCACTAGAAAATAAGAGATGATTAGAGTCGCAGAATCATTCGGGAGCTGTCCTTTCTGCCCTGTAGGTGTCTACTCTTTCAGTTAGCTACTGCATTTTAGTTCATGTTAAGAATAGCCAGCTCAGACTTCTTTTAGATGAAAAGGAACACGTATAATGCAATCACATTTCACCATGGTCAAACCTAACAAAAGGGCTTCTCAATCAAGAGGCAACCGGAAGATTTGAGACATTTCTTAATGTGCTCTTTCCTCTTGCGGTTTTTTTGTCAGACTTTGTGAAGTTCATAGGGACGTAACACCCCAGTGATCTACGACTTCCTGGCTTCCAGTCCTCACTCTGAGCTATTTCTTCCTCATAGATGACTATGTCTTAAAGCCCTTGAAACAGCAGGCCTTAGAATGTGTGTTTGCATGCACTTCAAACCCTTCAAATCTTTGCTGCTTATGAAGTCAGAGACTGCTATGCTTAGATCACTGTTGAACTTTTGTTCTTTCTGGAGCACAGTATGAAGTGCCCCGTCCTTCTCAGGTGACCACCAACTCTGAAGGTTCTTCACCGAAGCATCCTTTTTGACTAAAGGTAAAATCTGAGCAATGAGATCCCAATGTGAAGTGAAATTTATTTTTAAATTGTTTTCCTTCAAACTTTTGTCTTCTATCCACAGAGCACTGTAGACCTACAAAGTCTTTTTTGAGCACCTTTGCAATTTGAGTATCTTTTGCATAATTTCTAATTCTCCACAAATGTCTTACTTAATGTCGTCTTACTGTGCTGAGACCATCTAACTTCCAGTATCCACTTTTCACTCTGAGGATTCAATAAAATGCATTTGAAGAGGCTGGTATTTGGGGATGATATAGAGGGGGCTCTTGTGAACTTTAAGCCCATTCAGGAACAAAGAAATCCTTCTGGAATGTTCTCTTCTCTGTCCAATCTTATACCCACTGTTACATACACTTGTGCACACTGTGGAGAGCACAGAACGTGGTGATTAGAGTTGTGATTCAAGAGCTAGGTCCATGTGTAGCAGACAGAAATAAACTTATTCACTGTAAACAGACTTAGCTGAAAAAAAAAAAAACAGTCAACAGCAGAAACAGAGTTCTCTTTTCCTTTCTTCCCTCCTTCCCTTCTTTTTTTCTTTCTTTTATGTTTTCAGTACCATGCCTCACAAATAATTCTGATCAGAGAGACAGGTCTTTTCATTCCGAGAATCACTCAATCGTAATGTCAGATGACTTAGTTACTGTCTCCTAAGATACTTTTTTTTTAAATCCTGTTTTAATCTGTTGGTTGTTCCTAGAATGAATTTTCAATACTTTAATTTGAGGTTATGTCTCTATTTGAAGGAAGATTTTTGTATGTTGTGTAATGTATAACAGAAAAATTAAACTTCCTGTCTCTTTTCCGGCATGAATTGAAAGCTTTTTGCTAGTATGTTTCATGTTTTACAGGGAACACCATGTTTCAGCCTATCTGACTCAACAATACCAACCATCTGGTACCTTTTCTGTCCTCTGTCCTCCTATAATACTGAACTCGGAGGTAACCATTATCTTTGTTCTCTCAGCCTTGTAACCAGCAGGCTGCAGAACTGCTCATGCATGGCTTCCCCAGTGCAATGGCTGGGTTCAGAACCGGAGGGATTGCTCTCACGGTGCACTCTCTGTTCACTTCGGCCAGCACTGTCCTGCGTGAAGAGCCTGAGGTTTATGTGGAGAAGAATTAATTCCTTGACTGAAAAGAAATCCCCTTACAAATTGCAAAAACTTTTATATGGATGAGTTATGTCACAGCTCTTTTAAAACATAGGGCTGGGCCCAGAGTAAATATGAAATATGACTCAGAGAGCAGGCCGAAATCATTCCTGGTGGCCACTCCTTCTTTGTGAGCCTTGGAACAGACAGGCTACAGCTGCTTCCTCATTCCAAATGCAAAATGAAAAGCATGTCTTAAGACTGCATAAAGAGGTGACTGGGGTGAAGAACTCTTGGAGGAAGGGTCTGGGAAGGGGGGCAACATTTGGAATGTAAATAAATAGAATGTTGTTGTAAATAAATAAAAATAAAGTAAAAGTAAAAATGTATAAACGAAAACCGGGGGTGGAATGTTTTCCCTCAGGGTGTTTTTCCCTGCTAGGGTTCCACACCTCGCTTCCCCAGATATCTTCTGGATATCTTGGCAGAAACACAACCCAGCCACACACTTTCTTATACTGAGACTCTTACAAAAGAGCATACAACTGGTGTTTTTACCCTGCTAGGGGTTCCACACCCTCAGTGCCCTAGATATTGCTGGATATCTTGGCATAAACTCAGCCCAGCCACACTTACTTAAATTGAGACTCTTTCTAAAAAAAACACACTCATTTAGCATTAAAGCAATCCAGCGTCTAGATTTGGCAGATCCACATTACACTGTCCTAATCCCAGTTCCCAAATTACTCATCCCTTGCACCTTTTATTTACCAAGTCTCCAGCTTCTTCTCCCCCCTGGTACCTCTAACTCCTCTCAGTTCCCCATCGTCTCTCCAACTCCTCCTCTCTTCCTCCTCCTGGCTTCCTTCTTCCTCAACTCCTCCCTCAACTGTCAATCCTCACCCCCTCCTGCTCAGGTTCCACTCCTCAACTGTCTCCAACTGTCAACTGTCAACCTAACCTCTGAATCTAATCCCCCTCTCACTCCCAACTCCTACCTCTGCCCAAATCTCACGCTCTTGCCTTTATTTAACAAATTCAGAGAAAACCCCAAGGCAAAACCACAACATTTCCCTTTTTGTCCAGTTAAAAAAAACCTTTCCTATATATAGGTGAACCACATCATTATTACCATTCTGCAATTTACAAAACCAACAATACGCTGATCACCCAGTCCACCAACTCTGTTCACCAAACCATGTTATCCACACCACATCTTGGCAAGGCAAACCACAACATTTCCCCTTTTTGTCCAGTTAAAAACTTTTTCCTATACATAGGTGAACCACATCATTATTACCATTCTGCAATTTATAAAACCAACAATACTTTGATCACCCAGTCCATCAATTTTGTTCATTAACCATGTCATCTATACTAAAAACATACTTGACTATATCCTGTTCTAGATCCTATGCCACCCTAAAACTACTCTAACAGATTTATCATCTTTCTCAATACTAAACCATTAAGGGTTGTCTATGAGACTACTAGTCTCCAAACCACATCAGAAATCCAAGAATGATTAATATCACCTGAAAACATAGGAAGCACAAAACATGGCTTCCAAGCTTAGCCAATTTTATAAAAGACTGCTGATCACCTGACAGTCCCTTTGTTCCTTAATATGCTGAGCATCAGTCTTCAGCCTTTCTGGCCCAGGATCATTCTTGACAGACCTATATCAATGCAGATTTTGAAGGCTGATCACCCTGCCTCGGGCAGAGATTATCAGTCGACTATTCTGCATAATTTGTCCCTTTCTGGACAGTGTCTTGTCTGTAGATGAATTGAAGCAATTTTGCTCAGTGGCTGCATTACTACCATTTGAGCAACTCCATTGATGCTCAAGTTCTTCTTCGAGTCTAAGGGCCCTGTCAGGGGGCAGACAAGTCTCTAGTAAAAATGATCTAGATGAAGAAATGTCCATAAACAGGTTATTTGGACTTTGATGCCCTTGAAGATTTCCTATCTACATAGGTATGTTTCTACGAACTGTTAAGCATAGAGTACCGTTGGCCTCTCTCTAATCAAGTATTTTACAAAACCCATCTAAACTAACTTAGAACCATAACCTTGCTATCTGACCCTTAGCTGGTACTGGTTAATCAACTAAAAATAATGTATAACAGCAGTTATAGGACCGGTCTAAGACTTTGTATTCTTAGATGCATAGTGGAGGCAATGCCCATGTTAAAGTAGCAATATTAATCTCAATTATAAATCAACAAGAAAGTATACCATTGAAAACCTCGATTTGTGTAAAATGCATTCTATATAATGAAAGATTACAGTTCAACTTTGTATCAATTACAAACATTTCTATCAATGTAAAATATAGCTGTAAAATTCTGTTTAAGAGTAAGTTTGCTAATCTATCTGTTATTATTTCTAATTTCTATGTATTACTATATCTAAGAAGGATACAAAAAAGGAAAGGAAAAGAAGCAATCCTGAGTTTACATTCTCTAGTTTCCCCTGCCCAAAGCTACATTTGTATTGTATCCCTTAAAAGAAAACTTATCCACAGTTCTTAAAATAAACAGAACCATCCACCCCAACATAGGAAATGGGACGACGATCTTCCTTGTCTGCTTCTAGTTGGATTAGAAGAAAGAATTCCTTCTGGGGCCCAAAGGGTATTAGGAAAAGTTGGCTTTGGTTTAAGCAGAGCTAGCCGGGATTTGCTGCCAGTCATTCTGTGCTGAGAAAGCTATCGCTTAGCTGACATCTCCTTGACTATGACAGTCTGAAGGGCTGGATAAGTAAGATGTCCATTCTGGGAAAGTTCTGAAAAGCAGGCCTTTAAATCAAGCATCTTCAGTGTAATTAAGGAGAATCAAACCACTTAAGTTGGACTGGAAAGTCCCGGAATCTCACATCCCAGAGTGTGTATCATTTCAGAGCTATCTTTTCTCTTCCTTCATCCTGCAGCTTTAAAAACTTCAAAGCATTATATAGTTCTATAAGCATTTTCAAATGGGATAAGCAGGGTGCACAGTTTAGTAAATAAAATCAAAAAAAAAAAAAAATGACTACCTTTTTTCAGGTTAGGTTAATCATATAATCAAACTGTAATATAATTTGTAATACATATGACAACAAGTTATGAGGAATTTGACTAAAATATCACTGGCTGTTTATAGACATTTCAGTCTTCAGCCAGTTCATACACGGAGACCTAAACAACCTCATATATACATCACCCTATTTGTTGATCGCCTTAGTCTCCTTTTTTTTTCTTCTGTGTTGCCAAGGACTTCAGGGTCTCCCCCTGTCATTCTGATTTTTTATCAGCTTGAAGGAACCCACAGCTTTTCTTCTCCTGTAGAAACATAGGCATAACCCTTCCCCAGCGTAACACATTTCCCATTTTCCATTCTGACGTCAGAATATCCTTAATATAAACAGGCTGGTTTAGTTCAGTAGTCTTTTCCACAATCCAATGTCTTTCAGCAGCTGTGCTGTTTTGTTCATCAGCATTTAAAAATTTAAGGTTAATAAAGCACTATGTATCCTATCTCTGGAGTTTTGTTGACCCTTTTGCCTGTTAAGCATCTCCTTTAGACTTCGATTAGATCTCTCACAACGCTGTCCTGTAGGATTGTGTGTGGTATACCTGTAAATAGTTTTATATTATAATAGTCAAAGAAGCGCTTAATCTTGTTAGAGATATATGCTGGACCATTGTCCGTTTTAATTTGTATGGGTATTCCCATTATAGCCATAACTAACAAATGTGTAATTACAGAATAAGCCTTTTCTGACGTTAAGGCAGTTGCCCATTGAAACCTGAATATGTATCTATAGTATGATGTATGTATTTCAGCTACTAAACTGTAAAATGGAGAACATCCATTTGCCAAATTTCATTTCTTTGGGTACCCTTAGGGTTAGTTCTGTAGGCAATGGAGTTTGATTATATAACGACAAGTAGGACATTGCCTCACAATCTCTTTGGCTTGTTGCCAAGTGATAGAAAATTCTCTCTTAAGCCTTTGCTGTTAACATGGTGTTTTTTATGGAATTCTGAAGATCTAGTACACTTCCTATCAGTAGCTGGTCAATTTCATTATTACCTTGTGTCAGAGGGCCTGGCAGACCTGTATGGGATCTTATGTGTTATATATAGTGGTAACTCCTATTTTCTGATTTTTTTGTTGTAGCTGAATAAATAGTGATGTCAATTCGGAATCATCCTGAATAAGTTCCGTAGTCTCTATGTGCAAAACAACCCTTTCTGCATATTGAGAGTCAGTTACTATATTAAGAGGTTCCTAAAAAAAAAAATCTGGACAACACCATGAGTATTGCATACAGTTCAGATTTTTGAACTGACTTATAGGGACCTCTCAGTCACCTTGTTTACATTTTCCGATTTATATCCTGCCTTCCCTGACTTACTGGCATCAGTGCAAAAATGTGAGGGGCTCCAGATATTGGAGTTCCCTTTACTATACGAGGGAGGATCCAGTTAGTTCATTTATGAACTGAAGTCTTTTTCTTTTAGGGTATTTGTTGTTAATGTCTCCCAAGTTACTGCATGCTCTTTTGCCAATGTTCATTTTGTACCCACAAAAGAGTTAATTTCTGCATTAGTAAAAAGGTACCACAATTTCAGCCGGATCCATTCCAACTAATTGTCAAGTCTCAATTTTCCTTTTAAGTATCAATTCAGAGACCTTCTCAATGTAGGTTTTCAGTTTCTTACTCTGTTTATGTGCTAAAAATATCCATTCTAAGATATAATCTTCCCTTTGCATGAGAATTCCTGTAGGGGAATGAGTAGGGCAAGATGACTAATATACAGGCCATCTTTGGATCAATACGATCCAGATGGCGTCCTGCAGTTTCCTTTTCTACCAAAGCTAGCTCTTTTCTCAGCCTCAGCTGATAGTTTCCTTGGGCTATTTAATTCTTTATCGCCTTGTAGTGTTTGAAATAAATTGCTCAACTCTTGAGTGGTCAAGCCAATCACAGGCCTCAACCAGTTAATGTCTCCAAGTAGTTTCTGAAAATCATTAAGTGTCCTTAATTTGTTTCTTTTGATTTGCACCTTTTTGGCCTAATTCTTTGTACACTTATTTTTTTACCCTAGATAATTAATAGAATCCCCTTTTGTATTTTCTCAGGCGATTAAGTAATCCCAACATGGTAATGTTTTTTTACTTCATCAAACATTCTTTCCAGGATATTTATATCTGAATCAGACAATAAAATGTCATCCATGTAATGATAAATAATAGATTGGGGAAATTTTTTGCGAATTATATCTAATGGCTGCTGTACAAAATATTGACACAAGGTTGGGCTATTTAACATTCCTTGTGGAAGGACTTTCCATTGATATCTTTTTATTGGGCGACCTCTATTAAGGGTAGGCACCCAAAAAGGCAAACCTTTCCTTATAGCCTTCATGTAGAGGAATAGTGAAAAAGCAATCTTTTAAGTCAATCAATATAATAGGCAACTCCATAGGCAACAAAGAAGGCAGTGGGATCCCAGGCTGCATGGATCCCATCGGCTGAATAATCTTATTAATTGCTCTGAGATCTGTCAATACCCTCCATTTGCCAGACTGTTTTTTAATGACAAATATTGGAGAATTCCAAGGGCTGGTGGACTCCTCTATATGCTGAGCCTCCAGCTGCTCCTGGACTAGCTGCTCTAATGCCTGTAGTTTTTCTTTTGTCATGGACCACTGATCAATCCAGATGGGTTGGTCAGTCAGCCACCTTAGTGGCAAGGCTGTTGTTGTTTTAACAGCAGTGGCTCCTTGGGGTAGCACTAAATTGTCAGCCTCTGCTGTATCTTGCTTATGGACAGCTTGGACAGTCTCTAACTGTCCTTGATAACATTCCCTGACTAATTTAAAGTTTTTTATTAGGAGTCTGATGAATTTTAGGGCCAGAACCTGAAACTGAGGGTATATTAATTTGAGTTTTCCACTGCTGTAGTAGATCTCCTCCCCATAAATTAATGGCTATATCAGCCACGTATGGCCTTAATTTTTCTACCTGACCTTCTGGTCCTATACATTTAAGCCACCTGATGCTTTGTTTTATTTGGGATAAAATGCCAACACCTTGAAAATGCATATCCACTCCTTGAAGTAGCCAACTAATGGGCCAAGATTTTGGAGAGATGATGGTAACATCTGCTCCAGTGTCAACCATTCCTTCAATTTCGATATTATCTACCAGTATTTTTTAGTTTTGGCCTTTGGTCCTCTATAGACGTTAGCCAAAATATTCGTTTTGAAGTCCTGTTGTTTAATCGTTCTGAGGAGGAGAACTCTCCCTGCCTGGTATTGGGGCCTGCGTAGAGGCCCCCTGGGAGTTTTTTTTGGCAGGATGCGGCCCCATCTGTCTGCTATTGCTCTACATTCCTTATTCAAATGTCCACCTCTGCCACATCTTTGACACATTCCAGGAGGCATAGTACCCCTTTTGGTACTACTTTGGTTTTTCTTGCAGTAATATCTGAGATGACCCTGCTCACCACAATTAAAACATTTGAAATCTTGGGTCATCTCTAGCTGTCCAGTGGCAGCTTCTCCTATCACAGTAGTATCAGGAGAACAAGATCCAACATCAGCTGTATATCTAATCCACTCATCTATTGGTGCGGACCTCGCCTTTAGTGGTCTAATTACTTCCCTGCATTTGGTATTTGCATTTTCAAAGGCTAAAGACTCAATTATCGCCTTTCTTGCCGCTGAATCTGATACACTCCTTTCCACAGCTGAGGTAAGCCTTTGTAAAAAGTCAGGGAAGGTTTCTTTAGGACCTTGTATGACTTGAGTGAATGTTTCAAGTCTTTTCCCTGATTCTGCGACTTTGTCCCAGGCCTTTAAGGCTGACAATGACACCATGACAGAGTTTCTTCATCATATATAGCCTGCACCTCTACTTCAACAAAGCGGCCTTCACCAAGCTGTTGATCTGTTGAAATCTCTCTGCCCCTAGCTCTATTTTGTCTTGCTATCTCCCTCACTTCTTCTCTCCACCATGAAATCCATTGCAAATTTTCAGCAGGCTCTAGAATTGCTCTTACCATATCTTTCCAGTCTTGGGGGATTACTCTATTTTTAATAGCCCAAGAAATTAAGATTTGTTTTACAAATGGCGAATGCATTCCAAAATTAGTTACACTTTCCTTAAATTTCCTTAATTCTAATACATCCATGGGTTGCCATTCAAATTCTTCATAACCCTGTGGATGATCATCGTTTGGAGGCCTTTGTTGCACACTAACTGGATAGACTAAAGTTTGTTTCCTAATAACCTTAGGTTGGCTTTCCTTAATTTTATCTTCTGTCTCTACCTGAGTTTTTTCTTTAGTTGTAATTTTAAATTCCTCTCTTAAAGTCTGTATCCATGCTTCATATTTCTCCTTCTGTCTTTCCCCCTGTTCTTTGAGTTCCTGAATTCTCTGTTCAAGGTTTTGCTTCCACACTTTGAATTTTTCTTTATATTGTACTTCTAATAATTTGTTATCCATTATCTTTTGATTGATTAATTTTAAAAAGTTATTCTCTAAGTCTTGCTTCCAAACCTCATTACTTTCTCTCTGCTGTTCAGTATGATCTGTGAGCTGTTGTATGTTCTGTTCTAACATCCTTTCTAGTTCCTGTCTATCACTTTCATTTTCATCTTTCTGTCTCTTATTCTGATCTATAATTTTCTGTGTCTTCAATTCTAGTGTTCCTTCTAGGCTACATTGCCAAGATTTAATTTTCTCTTTCTGTTGTTCATGTTGTTCCATAATTACCTGTATCTTCTGTTCTAAGGCTAGAAATTTGCTATTTAGGGCTGTGTGCTGTTGTATGTTCTGTTCTAACATCCTTTCTAGTTCCTGTCTATCACTTTCATTTTCATCTTTCTGTCTCTTATTCTGATCTATAATTTTCTGTGTCTTCAATTCTAGTGTTCCTTCTAGGCTACATTGCCAAGATTTAATTTTCTCTTTCTGTTGTTCATGTTGTTCCATAATTACCTGTATCTTCTGTTCTAAAGCTAGAAATTTGTTATTTAGGGCCCTGTCTTTTGAGAAGATATAGTAAATCAGAAGAATGAATATTGCAATACTGGTAAATGATAAAGTGTCTTTTTCCTCAAAATTCTCAACTGTCAGACCATTCAAAATATCATTCCATAAGGCCCAAAAGATATTCATTATGTTTCTCATCTTTAAGTATCATAAATTTATATATCTCTCTTACATCAAAGTAGTATCTGATCTGAAGCCCCTTGTACCTTTTTCTCCCTCTGCTTCAGAATACGTCCAGTCCTCTCGATTCTTCGTATACCCTTCAGACCCAGTCAATTCCCAATCCACTAGTACTCCTGCCTATTCTGGGGTTGAGAGGGAAGTAAACTTTTATCTCAGGTTAGTTGAGTTCTAATGGTTTAGTTGGTAGCCATATGTTGTTGTAAATAAATAAAAATAAAGTAAAAGTAAAAATGTAAACGAAAACCGGGGTGGAATGTTTTTCCCTCAGGGTGTTTTTCCTGCTAGGGTTCCACCTCGCTTCCCCAGATATCTTCTGGATATCTTGGCAGAAACACAACCCAGCCACACACTTTCTTATACTGAGAATCTTACACAAAAGAGCATACAACTGGTGTTTTTACCCTGCTAGGGTTCCACACCTCAGTGCCCCAGATATCTGCTGGATATCTTGGCATAAACTCAGCCCAGCCACACTTACTTAAATTGAGACTCTTTCTTAAAAAAAAACACACTCATTTAGCATTAAAGCAATCCAGCGTCTAGATTTGGCAGATCCACATTACACTGTCCTAATCCCAGTTCCCAAATTACTCATCCCTTGCACCTTTTATTTACCAAGTCTCCAGCTTCTTCTCCCCCCTGGTACCTCTAACTCCTCTCAGTTCCCCATCGTCTCTCCAACTCCTCCTCTTCCTCCTCCTGGCTTCCTTCTCCCACCCCTCCTCCCTCAACTGTCAATCCTCACCCCCCCTGCTCAGGTTCCACTCGCTCAACTGTCTCCAACTGTCAACTGTCAACCTAACCTCTGAATCTAATCCCCCTCTCACTCCCAACTCCTACCTCTGCCCAAATCTCACGCTCTTGCCTTTATTTAACAAATTCAGAGAAAACCCCAAGGCAAACCACAACATTTCCCCCTTTTGTCCAGTTAAAAACCTTTCCCTATACATAGGTGAACTAAGCATCATTATTACCATTCTGCAATTTACAAAACCAACAATACGCTGATCACCCAGTCCACCAACTCTGTTCACCAACCATGTTATCCACACCACATCTTGGCAAGGCAAACCACAACAATAGAACAACTTTTAAAACAACTGGGTAAGGAATGGCAATAATGGGTAATAAACATAATTAAAGACACTGAGTCCATTTTAATCAATTACATATCTATGACCTACATTTTAGAGACTGATTGAAGTGACTTAGAATCATCCTTCTCGAAATTTAATGCACTGCTTATTGCAGAGAATGTCAGGATCTGGTTAAAAGGTAGACCCTAAATCTACAATGGGACCTGGGTATACTGAACTTCTAATGAGATCTCAGAAGAGATCAATAGCACAGGTATTTCTGCACAGACCAGAACATGTATCAGACATGTTAGTTTACATTATAAATATAAAACCATACTAGAATCTAAATTTAAAATTAATACTTTATGGGTAACAATTAAATTTAATAGAAATCAAAATACCCAGAGTTCCAAAATGCTTAATAGAGCTGAAGTCTACATCTGCATGTGCTGGCATGCTCACAGATTTATAGCACCCTGAATCATTTCCTTAAGACGAGTGACAAAGAAACAGCTCTTAGAAGAGGACAAAATGTATGCAGAGTTTGCAGTTTAAAACTCAGAATGACAATAAACTAACCCTAAAGAAAACCGAGGACAGCTAAAGTGCTGATATTTTACTGTAAATGGAGAATTTTTTTTGTATTTATCCATGAAAAAAAAATGACTTAATTCACAGACACATAGTCCTCTTTCTTTAAAAGCTTCTATTGAAGACCTTTGTCCTGTTTTCAGGGAGCCAATTGCTGCCCTTGCTATCTGAAGCGTTACACCCACAAGATGCCCTTTGTGTTTCTGTGTGCACAGTGATAAAGTCAAAGTTCACTTTGTATTATGCTGTGGTGTTTTAGGCTTAACACTTGTTATACAGAATCTGATTTCTGCTCCTTCTGTTCCTTCTCTTTCCCCATAGTTTTAACGGGCAACCAGTAGCTTCTTCAGCATCTGTACAGCCTGCTACAAAAATGGGTACTGCAGAAGATGTTTGTAGAAAAGATCTGAAGATCATCCGTGGCTACCCCATGGTCTATGCTTTTGCACTGGGTTGGGAAAAAATCGAAGAGTTCCAGAGCAGACCAAGTGACATTGTAATACCCACTTACCCTAAATCAGGTGAGTCCTGTGTCCTGAATAATCCAGGTTTAATCTGCCCTTTTTTTTTCTTTTTTCTGTCTTACATCTTTCTTTTATTCATGTGTATGTGTGTAGTTGTTTGTATGTGGGAAACATGTGTACGTGTATGAGTGGCCACAGAAGTGAAATGAATCCTATCTTCAGAGCAGGTATGGGAACTAGTGTGGGGACATGTTAGAATTTAGAGGAAGGAAGGGGAGGGGCAAACTATGCTATGATATTGTAATCTCAAAAAGTATCTATTTTTTTAAAAATCACAAAAATGTTTCATGTTTACATGTGTGAATTTCTCAAAGAGTACATCATTAAATAATTATCAAATCATTAAGACAAAAACTGATCATGCCTTCTGTTACAGGTACTACTTGGCTTAGTGAAATTGTGGACATGGTTCTAAATGATGGAAATGTTGAAAAATGTAAGCGAGATGTTATTACCTCTAAAGTTCCAATGTTGGAACTAAATGTTCCTGGAGCAAGAGTATCAGGTAAGATTAGATCCCCTGGTGATTGGAATTCTTACAAGAATATTCTCACCTAATGCTGTCCTATTGTAATTTCAGCTCAGAAAAAATAAAAGAATAAAGGAAGAAAAAAGAAACAAAGCACATATGTTTGCATAATTATAAAGAATTATTCATTGTAGTTATAAAATTATTAGTAAAATATGCATCTTCTTATCAAGGAATGTACAGAAATATTGTAACATTAGAAAGTAAATTAACTTACATTAATTCTACTACTCTCACAGTGTCAAAGAATAAAACTGTATGAGATATAATCTTAAGAAAGATTGTCTTAAATGGCAGGTTCAATTATAACTACACATAATTTAAGGCCCAAAGTTATACAGGTATTTTGGGCAAATATAATGTAGAAACATGAAGCATCTTAGTGTTAATGGATTGATGCAGAATAATCCTTAAGGCAGCACATGGACTAAAGCATCAGTGGAGATAAAGGAAGGAGCAGGGTGTGATGCAGCGTAAAATCATACAGTGCAGGATTAAATACATAAATGTGAAATGCTTAAAAGTTTCTTTCATTTTATTCTAAAAGTGGTAGGGCAGTTGTTGAATGGTTTTAGGCATGTAGGAGTCATTGAGTGCCATTTTTGTTGTTTAAAATATAAATTCTGCCCTACTGGCAATGTGAGATTAAATTTGTAATTCGAGAGATATACTTTAAATTAATTGACTGACAGATCACCTAAGAAGTATGAGGAAAATGAAGAATGAAGGGTGTCAGAAATTTTATTTAGGTCAACCAAATATTCTATGAAGCCAGGAGTTTATTTGGAAACTTGGGAAGGATGTATCTGGGTAAGGTTATTAATAATTCTGTATAAAATGTTAGATTTTAGGTATTGGGTATTTTAAATAATCAGCTGAAAGATATTCATTTGGTGACTTTGAGCATAATCAGCCCTTGGAAGCAAGGCTGTTGACCAACAAAAGTGTAATCAAAATATAATGGTTATCCATAAAACTACCATCATGAAGATGTTTAGATAGTGGAGATAACAAAAATCTTAAAGCTAGGAGGGACTGGAAAAGCCTGGTCTTACAGGCAACTGTGAAAGATCATTTTAAGTAAACCTTCTGGGAACCTAGAGAAGAACACAGAGAATGGGAGCAACCTCCTCATACTTCAATTTAAATAGCAGAATGTAAATACCATAGTGCCCTGGAGATGGCTCAGAGCAAGAAGGTTTGTAACCTCCAGAGGAAGGGATCTCTTGGTCCTTAGTTGCTGTCAAACGTGGAAGGGGCAAGAAAAGCTTGAAATTATAATAACTTTAATACCACAGGAAAATGTAAAACTGAATATTGTAGGCACAGGAATCTGGTATTACTGCTGAAGGCAGGATTAAGGGTGGAGTCAATTGCCATAGATAGGTCTGCTGAAGTTTAGCTGAGAGGTGAAGATGTACTGGGATTTATTTACTCTACAGCCAATTGTGGGTGCCTGTGATACCTTGATAAACTCCTAGAAGTCATACTCATGATAAAAAAGGCTCATTTAAACCACATCACTTGGAAAAATGACTCTGAGACAGAGGAAAATGAGAAATCTTTCATGAAGTTTGAGGCAGGGACAAAGAAAAATGTGCATGGGAAAAACATCCTAAGAATAACAGAGGAAGTCCTTGGTCCTGAGAAGGCTGGAAGCCCCAGTAGAGGGAAATGCCAGGGCAGGGAGGTGGGAGAATGTGGGTGGGTTGGGGAACACCCTCATAGAAGCAGGGGGAGAGAGGATGGGATAGTGGGTTTCTAGAGGGGAAACTGGGAAAGGGAATATCATTTGATATGCAAATACATGAAATAGCCAATAAACAAAATGAAGAATCACACTCAAACTAATGCACATGAAAACTGTAATATAAATTATCTAAAGTTAACCTTTTAACTTACTTTTCAAAATACTAAATTTTAGATCATATTTTATCATGTCTGCACTGGTTTTGTCTAATAGGGAATAGTGCAAACTTTTTCAGATTTTATGTTATAACATTACCCATATTGTAAATTTATATAATGTAAAATTATAGTGCAGTCACTACAAAAATAATAGAATAACGGAGGAAAACATCTGCCTATAGAAGATTACAACTTTAATTTCTATGTACTGGTAAATATGGCTGTTGCTATCAATTTGGAGACTTGAGATCAGATGAGGGATTTTCTAAGTTTTTAGTTAGTATCTTCAGATAAACCCAGGACATCCAACCTCTAATTACATTTAAAATTCAGATCATAAAACATTTAATTTAGGATAAGTTTATCCCAAAGATTTAAAAAGAGACACAAATGAAAAAAATCTGTTATTTATCTACAACTCAAATTTAACTGGCCATCTTAGATTTTTATTTGATTTTCATGACCTTATTTCTATTGTTCTAAAAAGAGTTGTGTTTTGTATTTGTTGTGACCAAACTGTGAGTTCAGTCAACAAGATATTCATTGGTAAATAACATAAATCATATTTCTGTTCTGAGAGAGTTTCCATTCTATTATGTATTATATGTTGTATGTTATATTATCATTTATATAATAGAGTGGGCATAGGTAATAGGCATGGGAATATACAAATGAGACTCACAAATATTAAAAATATCTCACAAGGAGTAAAATGATAGTAGACATTTTAACTCAGTGAGGTAAATGTCAAGCCATTACCTCTGTTACCTGTTGACTGATGCTACCTCCTGGAATTCTGAAAAATGACTATAGTTCATTTCAAATTCACCTGCATTTAATATTGCTCAAAAATGGAAAAATTCATTGGAGGACACTGAGATAACTCAGCAGGAGAAGGTCATTGTTGCATATATACAAAGATCTGGAACCAAGGGCTGGAGAGATGGCTCAGTGGTTAAGAGCACTGACTGCTCTTCCAGAGGTCCTGAGTTCAATTCCCCGCAAACATGTGGTAACTCACAACCATCTGTAATGGGATATGATGCCCTCTTTTCATGTGTCTGAAGACAGCTACAGTGTACTTATATATAATGAATAAATAAATCTTTAAGAAAAAAAACATCTGGAACTCACAGTGCAAGAAAAGGTTGGACTCTTGAAAGTTGTCCTTAGACTTCCTCAAGAGGGCTGTGACAGATATACATCTACAACACATGCACACACATGCACACATACACATGCACTCACACGTGCACGTACACCCACAGGAGCACACCTGCCCATACACACAGTAAAATAGCATTTACAAATATTTGTGGGAACGATGAAGAAACCTGAGCCTCTTTGATACTCTCTTTCTATGCTCTAAAATGAAATTCCCAGGTGTTGAACTCTTGAAGAAAACTCCATCACCTCGAATTATAAAGACACATCTTCCAATTGATCTACTCCCAAAATCCTTCTGGGATAACAAGTGCAAGGTACACTGTGGACTATAGGCCAAGCTTCCAGTTGAATCCTGTCCAGTTATCTATTGTTACTGTGAGAAGCCTGTTTTGTGAAACAGAAAACTAAACCACACTATAAAGTGCTGGATTTTTTTCTCCTCTCTCACCTGCCATTTATCACCACCATCACCACGACCATCATCACCACTACCACCACCACCACCACCACCACCACCACCACCACCACCACCACCACCACCACCACCACCACCCTCTTCATTTTCCCTCTCCTTACTTCTGGTCCCTTTCCTCTTTTCTCCTCTCTTCTGGTTCTGTTTTGTTTGAGACAAGGTATCATTATATATTCAGGGTTGTCCTTGATATTGATATTACCCTCCTAATCTTCCTACTCCAGCCCCCCCCCAAATTCTACAGTAATAGGTGTTTCCCACTATCAACAGTTAAGATTTTTAAAATTAATTTCAATTTATGTTCACGAAGTTTCCAAACTTAAATATAACAGCACAATATTGCTACTTTTATCCCCTGCCCCATGATAATGTGGCATTCTACAAAGAATATTAAGGAAAGAATATGTATTCTTTCCATAATGTTTGTTGACTATTAACTCAGCAAGAAGTTTCAAGTTGTTCAACAGTTAGTCGTTTGTTTTTCTTTCTCTTTACTTATTTACTTTACATCCATCGCTGCCCCACTCTCGGCCATCTCGTCCCATAATTCCTACCCCATCCCCCTCTCCTTCTCCTCTGAGAGAGTGGAGCCCACTCCTGCATTCCTCTACCCTGGCATATCAAGTCTCTGTAGCAGGGCTAGGCACATCCTTTCCCACTGAGGTCAGACCAGGTATCTAGAAGTCCACAGCCCACAAAGAGGTAACAGCTTTTGGGATAGCCCAGTTCCATTTATTCAGGGCCTACAGGAAGACCAAGGGTCACAGCTGCTACATATGTGTCGAGGGCCTAGGTCTAGCCCTTGTATGCTCTGTGGTTGGTGGTTCAGTAGAGACCCAAGTTCTGTTGGTTTTCCTATAGAGTTCCTATTCCCTTCAAGGCCCGTTATCCTTCCTTTTGTTCCTCCATAAGAGTCCCCAAGTTCTATCTACTGTTTGGCTGTGTCTGTGTCTGTCTGAGTCAATTGCTGGGTGGAGACTTTCAAAGGACACCCTTGCTAGAATCCTGGCAGCAAGCATAACAGAGTATCATTAATAATGTTAGGGATCGGAGCTTGACTGTAAGATGAGTCTCTAATTGGACCACTTATTTGTTGGCCATTCCCTCAGTCTCTGCTCCATTTCCCATCCCTACAATTCTTGTAGACAGGATAAAATTGGGGTTGAAAGTTTTGTGAGTGGGTTGGTGTTCCTATCACTCCACTGGGGTTTCTGCCTGACTACAGGAGGTAGTCTCTTCAGATTCCATAAACTCAATGCTGTGAGTCCCAGCTATGGTCACCCTTATTGATTCTTGGGCTCCTCCCCTATCCCAGGTCTCAAAATCCTCCTGACCTCCGTACCATACCCATCACAGTTTCCCATTCAGTCTCATTGCCTTCTTGCCATTTCTCCTGTCCCTCCCCACATCTGATCTTGAACTACCCCCATTTCCCTCCCACCCCTCTCCCACCCAGTTACTTTCCCTTCCATTTCCCTCCTACAACTATTTTACTCTCCCCCAGTTAATTGAGATTCAAAATCCCCTCTTGGACCTTCTTTTTTATTTCATTTCTTTGGGTTTTTGTAGTGTGGTTTTCTGGAATTTTATAGCTAACATCCACGTATAAGTGATTATGTATCATGTCCCTTTTGATCTGGGTTATCTCTCTCAGGACGATATTTTCAAGTTTCATCCATTTGCCTGAAAAATTCATGATGTCTTTGATAGTGACTCTGCTATGCAAATTATCTAGTTTTCTTACTTGAGTTTATGTAAAGAATTTGGGGTGTATAAGGTAAAAGCAAAGTGTAATCATGCTTATATGTGAAAGTATTATCTTTGTATGGTAACCAAAACCTTAATAAGTTCATGAGAAGACATTCTAAATTAGAAGTGCTGTTACAAGTTGATGAAAACAGATGCAGAGACCCACAGCCAAACATTAAGCAGAGTTTACGGCACCTTATAGAAGAATCATGGGAAGGATTGACGAAGCTATAGGAGTTTCTACTGGAAGACCTACAGGGCCCCTGCTAAGCTGGGCAGTTGGGGTTCACAGAGACCACCAAAGAACAAGAATGGATTGTATCTACCCCCCACACCCTACATGTAGCAGATGTGCAGCTTGGTTTTCTTGTGGGTCCCTTAACAAATGGAGCAGGCACTGATTCAGTCTCAGATTCTGTTGCCTGCCTTTGAATCCCTTTCCTATAGCTGGGCTGCCTTGTGTGGCCTCAGAGGAAGAGCATGCGCTTAGTCCTGATGAGACTTGATTTTCCATAGTGGGCTGGGAAGGGGTAGTGGGAGAATAAAATAGGAGGAAAGGGGAATGTGATGGGAAAAGGAGAGAGAGACAGAGAGATAGACAGAGACAGACAGAGACAGAGACAAGAGGAGAGAAGTGGGGAGGTTGAGGAGGAAGCCTTGGGAAGCAAGTCATTAAGCAGTGTGCAGTGTTCCTTAATCATCTTTGTTTTCGTTCCTGCCTTGGCTTTCTCTGATAATGGACTATAACATACGAGTCATATAAATCCATTCCTCCACAAGAAGAAAAAGGAAGATGAAGGAGAGGGAGAGGAGGAGGAGGAGCAGGAGGAGGAGGAGGAGAAAAAGTGCTAATAGAACTATCTTCTACAACTTCTAGAAGAAAAAGTCCTTTGCTGTTTTATTAACTAATAAAAGTATTTCTTTTTGGCTAATATCCACTTATCAATGAGTGCATACCAAGTGTGTTTTTCTGTGATTGAGTAACCTCACTCAGGATGATATTTTCTATTTCATTCCATTTGCCTATGAATTTCATGAAGTCATTGTTTTGAATAGCTGAGTAGTACTCCATCGTGTAGATGTACTACATTTTTTTGAATCAATTCCTTTGTTGAAGGGCATCTGGGTTCTTTCCAGATTCTGGCTATTATAAAAAAAGCTCAAATTACTCAAGATGCAACCCACAGACCACAGGAAGCTCAAGATAAAGAAGGATGACCAAAATGCTGATGCTCCCACTCCTTCTTAAAAGAGGGAAAATATATCTATAGAAGGGAATATGGAAGCAAAGTTTAGAGCAGCAAATCAAGAAATGGCAATTCAGAGCCTGCCCTACATGTGGCGCATGTGGCCCATATATATACAGCCACCAAACCTAGATAAGATTGATGAAGCTAGAAAATGCATGCTGAAAGGGACTGGATATAGATCTCTCTTGAGACACACATTCAGAGCACGTCCAATACAGAGGTCAATACTAGCAGCAAACCATCGAACTGAGAATAGGGCCCCCTTGGGGGGAATTAGAGGAAGGATTGAAAGAATTGAAGGAGCTTGCAACCCCATAAAAACAACAATGCCAACCAACCAGAGCTTCCAGGGACCAAGCCACTACCCAAAGACTACACATGGACTGACTCCAACTGCATATGTAGCAGAGAATAGCCTTGTTGGGGCACCAGGGGAAGGGGAAGCCCTTGGTTCTGCCAAGGTTGAACCCTCAGTGCAGGGAAATATGGGGAGGGGAAATAAAGGGGATGTACAGGGGAACTACCCATATGGGGGAGGGGGATGGGAAGGAATGGGGGCTTATGGACAGGAAACCAGGAAGGGAATAACATTTGAAATGTAAGTAAAGAAATATATCTAATAAAAATTGACAAAAAGAATTATATAAAATTGTATTTCTTTATTACTAATGCAGCACCCTTTGCTTTTCCTCTTCCTTTCTGATATAGATGATTTACCTTGCTAGAAATGGCAAGGATGTTGCTGTGTCCTATTATCATTTTGATCTAATGAATAATATTCAGCCTCTTCCTGGCACCTGGGAAGAATATCTGGAGAAATTCCTCGCTGGAAATGGTAGGTGGGCATAAGCCTTAGCTTTAAAATGTTAAGTAGCTTTTATTTAAAATATTGTTAAGTTTAAATAATTGAGTTTTCTTTCATGATTTTTAAAGTCAGAACGTCCAGGCTTTATACAATTTAATATATTAAATTCCACTGTAGGAAAGTAACTACATTTAAATTTTTACCATAAAATTCAACTTGCAAGTATGCTAATAATCACTGGCATATGAACACATTCTGAGGGTTAGAAGTCCGTGTTCATGTTTTGCTCATCACTACACAGATCTGTTATACATGCTACACCTGTGAAATTTAGACTCTAACTCTGCTATGTAATGAATCTTCCATGGACATCACCATGACTCAGTGGCAACCAATCTATTCTTATTTGAAATACTCTGTATAGTTTATGTTTTAAAAGTTGAGTGTACGTCCATTATTGACTAATTTTCCCTTCTCGGAAACTTATCCTATAGTCTCAGCTTCTTTGATTACCAAAATCCACAAAATGTCTTTGCAATTGACTTATCATACAACACACACACAGATTTGATCTGATGAAGACTTCTGAAGGTATTATTATTTTTCTCTTTTAGTGGCCTATGGCTCATGGTTCGATCATGTTAGGAGTTGGTGGGAAAAGAGGGAAGGGCATCCAATACTTTTCTTATACTATGAAGACTTGAAAAAGGTAACATGTTAGATATTTATTCTGAATAATGTATACACTCTGTTATAGGAAAATCATTAAGTTTTATTTTTCAAGTTAAGTTTGGAATCCAAAATGAAACAGCTGTTTTCCTATTACCCTTGTCTCTTTATTTTATTGGATAGTTTATGTATTTACATCTCAAATGTTATCCCTTATCCCTTTTACCCTCTCTCCCATCCCCCTCCCCCTGCTTCTATGAGGATACTCCCTCTCCCACCCACCCACTCCCACCTCAACACCCTGGCATTCCCTTACACTGGGGAAAAGAGCCTTCATAGGACAAAGGATTTTTCTTCCTATTGATGCAGACAAGGCCATTTTCTGCTACATAAGTGACTGGAGCCATGGGTTCACCTTTTGTATACTCTGGTTGTTCCATGTGGTTGGTTGATATTATTCTTCCTATGGAGTTGTAAATCCCTTTAGCTCTTTCAGTCCTTTCTCTAACTTTACCACTGGGGTTCCCGTGCTCAGTCTGATGGTTAGCTGGAAGCATCTCAATCTGTATCATTAAGGTTGTGGCAGGTCCTCTCAGGAGACACCCATATTAGGGTCCAGTCAGCAAGCACTTCTTGGCATCAACAATAGTGACTGGGTTTGGTGGCTGCATATGGGATGGATCCCCAGGTGTGGTAGTCTCTGGATGACCTTTTCTTCAGTCTCTGCTCCACTCATTGTTCCTCTATTTCCCCAGTACTACCTGAGGACCCAGCTATACCACTCCTGGGCATATATCCAAACAATGCTCCAACATATAACAAGAACATATACTCCACTATGTTGATAGCAGCTTTATGTATAATAGCCAGAGACTGGAAAGAACCCAGATGTCCTTCAACAGAGGAATTGATACAGAAAATGTGATACATTTACAACTGAGTGGAATACTACTCAGCTATAAAAATGACCTTATGAAATTCTTAGGCAAATGGATGGAACTAGAAAATATCATGCTGATTGAGGTAACTCAGTCACAGAGGAGCATACAAGGTATGCAGTCACTGATAAGTGCTTATTAGCCCAAAAGCTTGGCATACCCAAGATACATTCACAGATCATATGAAGGTCAAGGAAGACCAAAGTGTCGATTCGTCAGACCTTTTTAGAAGGGGGAACAAAATACCCTTGCCTCTTATCTGCAAGTCTTTCAGATCAGTAACCACTTTACAATTGTGAAATAATTTATCAATAATTGTTCATTTCTTCTTAGTTTATGTGTGATTTTTTTTCAACTTTCTTTTCATCCATAAATTGTGCCTCTGACTTCCTAGGACATCTCATTCATGACCATACGCTTGGTATCTGTGCGTCTCCCAGTTGTTTCTCTTTGCACTTGCTTGCTGTAGTGGGAACTTCATGCCTTTGTTCAGCATTTCCACCAATGTTTACTTGTGAGTCATCCCCGGATCTGTCTACTCATCACTTTGTAAATCAAATTAATTCAACTTTTTAAAAGCAAACTCTAATTGTTTTGTTCTCCAACATGTCATTTTTTTTTACAACTCTTATTTTCTTCTTTCAATGTTAACTTTATTTTTCCCTTTTGTTTTTCAAAGTTTCAGTTAGGTTGTGAGTATAGTATACTTAACATCTACTCTTCCTATGTTCTGGACTTGGATTGAGTCACATGATTTCTGTTTTATCTCTTATGTTTCTTATGAACTTTTTCACTCTATCATTTTAGTTCATGAATTCATCTACTCTGTGTGATATAACTCTGCTCAATATTACTGCAATATTCTTTGCCATCATTTTTGGCTTTTCTACCAAATTTGGACAATCATGCCTACCCTCACACGGCATTGAAAAATGTATGGCAATGTTTCTTTGAAAAAAGTCCAGATATATAATTTAGAACATCTTTCAAATCTCAAATCCATCATGGAAACTAAAAATTTGTCAATTATGAAACTATGCATACAGTAATTAATATGGTACCCACCTTAAATATTGTGCCTCAGTAGTCATGTGTGGAAAGAAGTTTTGATAATATGATTGCTTTTATGACTGTTTGAATGTAGTAACCACATTAGTGACACATGCCCTTCTCTATAGTGATACTCTCTGAATGTACTGGGAGACCTCAGAGCATGTCTCATATTTTATCTCAAGTGATTTGAAAATTTCCACTATATCCAAGTAGTAGTTAATTTGCAGCAACAAAGAGAATCTAAATTACCCCAATTCTGGGTGAGGTCCTATGTTATCCTTGGAAGAATTAAGCTGGTTAATTTCCTCATTAAGGTGATGATTTATTTAAAGGTTCACATTCAGATTGATGCATGGATCAGCCCAAAGAGTTCTTGAGGAATAGCCAAACATGTTTTAATCCCCCAAAACCTGTTACATACATTACTCTAAGTAGGCAGAAGTTTGCTTTCTGTCATATAGTCACTTTTAGACAATTTCATACACACACACACACACACACACACACACACACACACAGAGAGAGAGAGAGAGAGAGAGAGAGGGAGAGAGAGAGAGAGAGAGAGAGAGAGAGAGAGAGAGGGAGAGAGAGAGAGAGAGAGAGAGAGAGAGAGAGAGAGAGAGAGAGAGATTCATTCAATGAGCTCTTCTTCCTTTGTAATCTTGCAGACACTGAATTCTTCTCCACTTCTGGAAAATGTTGCCAAAACTTCCCTCACTGCAAGATACATACATGTGTGTATATATGCACACACATAGTTAATAATGTTTAAAAATGTCATTGTTTCCCTATTTAATATAAATACAGTCCAAATTCTTCATGACTGTATCCTAGAGTGTTATCTTCCCCAAAGCATTTTTATCTTTCCAGGTTTTAAAATTTTTTCTCATTTATATGAACTCCTCAAACCTAATTCTACCCATTTCTCTCTTTAAAAAAACATTTTGGAAAACATTTCCAAATTCTATACTAAGAATATAAGCTGATTCTTCTCCTGGGAATTGACATCAGCATCTCAATAAATGGTACAGTTTGTTAAATTCTAAATAATGTCTCTTAATTTTAGTTTCAATACTGTTTTCTTTCCAAAATCTTTTTGATATATCAATGAAGATTTATTTGTCTACCTTAAAGTTACAAAATTTAGTCATGTTACGCTATAAACTGAAATGAGAAGATGAATTTTGGTTAATTTTTATAGTTATGCTTGTGTGTTTCTGTCTGTTTTTCCTGAGTGCACAGGCTCTCAGAGGCCAGTGGAGCCTGTTCTGGAGTAGTGAGCTACCCCATGCAGAGCTGGGGAACTGAACTTGAGTCATCCAGAAGAGTAGTGTGTATTTTTAACCCCTAAGAGCTGTCTTCCCAGCTCATTATTATGTGTGTGTGTGTGTGTGTGTGTGTGTGTGTGTGTGTGTGTGTGTGTGTGTGTGTGTGATTAGTGTCTTTCTGTGTGGCATGAAAGACCTTAAATTTGTCATCTCTCTCTCTCTCTCTCTCTCTCTCTCTCTCTCTCTCTCTCTCTCTCTCTCTCTTCTACATGCCATAAGACTCAACCACAGGAATGAAACTGCAAAAGTTGCATATTTTATAAATTAGGTGAGTGGTTTGCATGTTTTCTATTCCATTGCATTTATCATTTAACTCACTGACAGAACCCGAAGAAAGAAATCAACAAGATTGCCAACTTTCTAGACAAGACCTTGGATGAACAGACGTTGGAAAGGATCATCCATCACACCTCCTTTGAAATGATGAAGGATAACCCCCTGGTCAATTACACCCATCTGCCCACAGCAATGATGGATCACAGCAAGTCCCCATTCATGAGAAAAGGTAAACCTTAGCTGGCTATAACTCCCACCTTTACTTCCTCGTGGAGAAACAGTTCTCTGATTTCTACTGTTTCATTTAACTTTGTAAAGCTTCTGCTCTTCATAGGAACCCAATGAATACTAAAAATACAATCAAAAGCTGCCTTAACAAGATTCAATCTCACAACGAAGAAGAATGCCCATAGTTACTAAGGGTTCCATGAAAGCCATTTTCATTTGCTACTCTAAATACAACTGACTTTCACAATTGCCAGGCAGTTTCATCATTCTACTCCATTCCACAAATTGTCCTAGACCCTCTTCTTTCCTTCATGGTAGCTTAACTAATTCAACTTCTTTAAAGCCTTATATCATTTAAAAAATAATTTTTATAATGACATCTCAGCAAAGATAAGTTTCTTTTCCTTACAGGAAAAATTTTCCTACTTACTACTATCTGAATTACTGTAAACAGAGTCAAAATTTAACTTGAAAGACTATGGGATTTACTGTTGAAGTTATTGTTTACATTGAAGTAAATCATATCTATTGTGGCTTCTTATTCATAGTCCATTTCAGTAATAATAAATCAACACTTTTTATAGACTAGTAACTTAAACGGTTAAAAGTTTCCTTCTTACTAATGTCACCTTCTATTTTGATTTTTATTTATTGTAATAGAGACAGACGAATAGGATCCCATCTAGTGCTGGACAAAAACAAATCCAAGTATCTGTGTAGACACAGACATACTATCAAAACAATTTGGAAATGCATTATTTTGTGATATTTTAATAATAATATTAATCTTATTAATCTAGCAAGCATTGAATTTATTTGAAAAACACTGCATTCGTCATTAAAGATCACAATATAACAGAATAAGGCTGCAAGTAGTATTATTCTATTTTGGAACAACTGGTGTATATGCATACATATTTATTTACATATAAATTTTATCCAATAGAGATTTAAAAAGTAATTCTTTTGTTAAAGTAGTTCAAATCAACCGTGTCGCTAAGTGTAATTTCCCAAAGAGTCTAGTTATATGATGACGGATATATCTCCTGATAGCTCAGGAGTCCTGATAGACTGATGAGCTCCTTGTTTATATTTGATGTTCTGTGCTGTGAAGTTTCATCATTGAAGAAAACATGGTGACCTAAAAGTTATTAAATCTATACATCTCCTGTAGAGGTAGAAAATGGCATGATCCAAACTTTATCTAGGCTATAGTTCTTTCTAAATCAATAATATCAAACACATCAATTATCCAGCCAATGTTCTACTTGCAACATTGACAAAATATGTAAAACATAACACCTATGGTATAAAATCTGGAAAAAATACTATATGAAATTATACATAAGAATGTATAATATTTTTACCAGAAATTATGCATAATATAAAATATTTGTGGCAATTGTCTTGATTCATTTGTTCATCCACTTATTCAATAGGATGGGTGTCTATTCAATAGTTCATGTGTAGTACAGGCTCCTCTTAAATACCTGCATGAAGCACTTGTTTCTTGAAACATTCAAAGTCATATGTTTTTCTCAAAAAGGCTCAGAAGTCTTATTTGTATGTTTGGTTTTAATGCTAGTCTCATCTAAATTACAATTGATGTAGAAATCTTGTGAATTAGAGGACAAGTATCTTCCAATGGGAAAGGAATCCTCATTTGTAAATTCCAGGAAATTAAACTTATCTGTTTCCCATTTGATAGCTTTACTAGACAATGAACAGTTGACTTTTTGAAGACTTTATAACTGAGAAAATAAAATGTCTTCTTACATTACATTGAGCTCTAACTCCATAATCCAAGTCAGTGAGAGAAAATAGAACATCTCTCCTAGGAAATAGTATAACCCCTAAGAACCTACATAAGAAAATCATCTCTCCCAAAATAACTCTTGAAATATGAACTCTGTGCTTAGTTATAAGCCTGTTTTTTCAATGATAATATTTATTTTAAATGATGCTTTAAAACATTCACATTTATTCAATATGAGATTTTTTAAAGGTTCGTCAGACATCATTATATCAATATAAATTTAAGTGCATATATATTATATCACTTTAGTTCCAAATTAGAATAACTTGAATAACACTTTTCTTTGTTCTTGCATAGCAGAAATTATCTTTGAAGCCAAATTGTTGTGGGAATAATGAAAAAGATGCTTGGCACATTCCTGAGCATACTGCTCTCCTCCCTCTTCCCCAGGCTCCCTCAGACGAGGGTGGCCTGCAAGCCGTTCCAGCGTGGCCCTGTCCCACCCTCACAGATCCCTTGGTGGGTTGCCAACATACCAGGCACACACATCCCAACTCCGTGGCAGCCCAGTGTGTCCTGCCAACACACATGAATTCAATTGAGTCACCACATGAAAACACACCATATAATAACCTCTGATCCAATTGATAAGATATAATTTGCCCATCTACACAGCACAACATCCTGTATATACCCATCCCTTAAAAATAGTCATAATAACCTGTATCTATGTGCAGAGAAGAACCTTAACATCGGCTGACATAGTCCCCCAACTCCTCCTTCTTGCTGCATTCCTCTCCTCTCCTCCCTCCCTTTGAAAACCTCTGTTCCTCGCTCCCTTCATTCTCATCCAACGACAGGCCTCATTTTATCTTATCTGCCTTCAGCTGCATAATGACATCAACCTATACCAAGTGCGGTATTTTTCAACTTCATTCCTTAAGTATCCAGTCTTTTCCTTGATATATATGTTTTTCTTTGTAATTCATATTTCATTCATGTATTCTTTTTATTTTTAGGCGTTGTTGGTGACTGGAAAAATTACTTCACAATGACCCAAAGTGAGAAATTCGATGCTATATATAAGAAGAAATTGTCTGGAACAACACTTGAGTTCTGCACAGATATTCAGAGTGCCTAAACTTCAACTTGAATATATGAGTTCTTGAAATAGTAATTTGACAGGGAAATCAGATGGATTTGTGAGGGAGAAATAAATGTGCTTTTAAAACACTGATTAAATATGCCCTGCACATTCTTCAGCAGGAATTATTAATAATTCCGAATTATCTAGAGACAAGGTCTTTTGTGATCTTAGTTTTCAAAGAGTATGTCTTCAGATTCCAAAGTGACTACTGAATTAAATAAATAAGTTTTGTGAGTTTTGAAAAAATAGATGTTGGTCTGAGTTCATCATAATAAGCACTATAACTTGTTTCAGGGTATGAAACTTGCATTTGTATGCTTGAGAAAAATATTTCAAAGGAGACTGTACTTTCCCAATCCATCTTCCATGTAGTAGTACTTAGAGAAAGTACTTAGAAAACACTAAGTACTTATTAAAGTTATGTTCCCTTTGCTGTTGAAACAGTCTGCAAGGTTACACATGGTCTGCATTTTCTATGCTTGCCCTGGTTTTTCTCTCCTGAGTATCTGACCCAGGACATTGTGCTCCCTGACTGTCTATGGGTTTTCACACTGGTCTGTGAGTCATCAGTCATCCTTCTGCCGTGGTTCCTCAATAATGTATTTCATGTTCCAGATTGAGTAGCTGAGACATAGAAATATTTTCTATATTTTATCTCATTTCTACGTCTTCTAAGATTGAACAATTGACAATTTTGTTTAAAACTCTTCCCTTGGGATAGCAGCTTATCTCTGAGAGACTACTCTGAGCTGTAATCAATCCCTGCCCCACCTGCCTCCATGCAAGATCCCCTCAACTGATCCTTTTTGAATTTCAGGGAATAAATTGTTGTGTGATGCTCAGCTTAGCTGCGCTTAAGTGTGTTTGGATCCAGCAATAGTGCTTTCATTTAACACGGTGAAATTAACCTCATGAGGTTGAGGGGAGGACATATGGGATGTGAAACAGACAGAGGGGGATAAAATCTGGGCTGTAAAAAGAAATAAATAAAAAAGAAAGAATAGTCAGGACAAAAAAAAAAGAAAAGAAACCGTCATATCTCTTGTGAAACTCAACCTTTCCTCATAAGCTTACAAAAGAAAATAATTTGCCTAATTACTATGGAATGAGATAATAAAATAGAAAATATTTTCATTTGAAATGAATCAAAATGTTATAGTTAAATTTTTAATGATTTATTTTATTCATGTTTCTGTGTGCATGCCACTATTTGTGGGTACACACAGAGAAATAGGAGGACTTTAGATTCCCTGGAATTGGAACTACTGGTAGTTGTGATTCATCCTACAAGAGTGGTACAACTATTATTAATGACCTCTGGAAGAGCAGAAGGCTGTGTTGCTTGCCAAGCCATCCTGCGCTCCCAAAATAATATGTAATTTTCATATTTTATTGCCATTTCATTTATATCATAGATCATCTTAGACTGTATAAAGAAAAACACCACATGAAGTGTGACTTGATTTAAATTCTAATCTGTCTTCAGAAAACACTCTTAACCATTTCAGTATAGTACCTAAAGTTATATATAAATACAATAAAAAAGTCATCCCCGAATTTTAGTAATGGGGCACAAATGACAATGTAAAAGTTCAAAGCTGAAGTCAGCATGAAATCTCTGAAATATCAAGGAAATTGCCTGAGAAGCTATTATTAAATTTAAGAATGTCAGTTTTTATCAATGGTAAAATGTATCATCAACAGTTGGTGCTTTTTTTTTAAGAATTTGAAACAGCAGTGACAATAGCATTGTTCAAACTTGTGTAGGCTAGTTCAAGTGTATAGTGTTGATCTGAAAGCTTATTTATTAGAAAGGAATGTATCTGATAAAATTAACACTATCCCAACAGATGATTAAGAAGGTAATTTTGCAACGAAGCATATTTATTAGTAACTGACTGTCCTGGGTGCTGTTCTCCCTATTCATGCAGAAAAGAACAAACTGTCATAAATTTTATGAAGAAACTTCTTTTGTACGTTGGAATACAGAAAACATAAAAAAGGTGTAAAGTAGTTCCTCACTTTTTACATTCCGATACTCATTTCTTCAGACCTCAACTGCTCTGCATACTAGGAGCTCTGTAAAGCAAGTGAAAGTCTCGTGCTTCTCCTTGGAGGTTCTGATTCAGAAACTCTAGAGGAGGCCACACATTCGGTTTTATATAATCACTTTAAGCGGCTCAGTGGCAGGATTACCTAATGATATTTCCAGGAGATAAATGTAAACTACTATTTCCCACATGACTGCTGGGAGGATGAAAACAGCTGCCAAGACACCAGGCTATGTTGATTTTATTCATATCTATAAACACAAAAGGGTGAAATGAGAAATGCAGGCAAAATGTGAAACCAATTATTTACTATACTTTAAAAGATAAAGGAGCTTGGTGAATCAAAGCTCAACACTGGGTCTTTTGCCAAGTGTGCAGTGAGTTTCAAAATACCACAAACAGTGAGTTTCTCAGTCCAGCCTGCTTGTTGTGTGACCCATTCATTAGCTTAGATAATTACCGTAGATTGGGTTGCTTTGAAGGTTTCTCTTATTATTTTCCTAGAAATGAATCCTGCCAATGTACAAAAACTAGGTTTCTGATGAGATTAGTGTATAGGGAAGCTATACTTTTGAGATGTTTACAGTGAATTGTTTTTGGAATCCTATTTTAGAGTGTAAATTTGAATTGTAGGGTGTTCTCCGCCATGTAAGTAAGGCAAATGGGAAAAGCATAAGTAGGTACATTAGTAGACACACAAAGCATATTCAAAACATTATGATTTACAGTTCCTATAACTTGAAGGGCATCAAAACTCTTTGCTAGTGTCTTCATTCACATGCCCTAATGTGCAATACACAGATCAAAATGGCATCAGTGATAGTCTGATAAATCTCCAGAAATACATACCTTTGAGTGATCACATTCAAGTCTCAAGAGAAGACATGGAATGCTACCAGAATTTCAGTTGCCCATCCTGTTATTTCAGTCAATAGTCCCTAGAATACAAACCACAATTTTGGTTTCCACCAACGTAGGTTACTTCATCTTTTAGGTATCAGCTTATGTCTGTGAAGTACCTTGTAATGTAGTTTACAGGAGGAAATAAAGAATGGGTGGTAAAGGAAGACTGTTATTGGTCACACCTTAGACCACATGATCCAGTTCAGAAATGAGGAATTTAATTGGCATGAACATTTCTGTCCCATTTTATTAAGAACATGTTTGTATGCTTATATTAAAAGGCAGTATTTGAACTTTATTCCCTTAATTTCTTCATCATGTAACACACCATTGATTAGGATAGTATTGGTGGATAACTGTGTAATTATCATAGAAGTCATTATACACTAAAAGACTCATTCGTCAATGATTGACACCTTGTTTTAAAGATTTATTTATACATCTTATGTATATGAGTACACTGTCACTGACACCTATTCTTAAGCATAAAATGTGTTTGAGTTTGTATTTGGGATAGTTATATCATCTTAGGTGAAATTATGAACTGCTTTTTGTTTTTAACTAAAGAGTAATCTTAGATAAATTAATAACAATTTTCAGGACAATAAACTATCCCAAATTCATTTTCATCCTGATTCCTAATTTAGTAATTAGTGTATTTGAATCTTCCTTCTTTCTCTGACTCGTGTTCCTTCCTTGTATGCTTCTTGGTTACTGAGGTCCTCTCGATCTCTGCAAAGAAGCCAAGGTTCATCTGCGGATAACAGCCAAGGCTACTCTTGCTGATAGCAGGGATCCTTGCAGTGCTCTGACAGGTCACCAGAACCTCCAGGGAGTACTATTCCTCCAGCACGGCTCAGGGTCAAAGACAAATTTAAAGAAATAGGATAGAAATTTATATTCTTAAGACTAAAGTGGATCTTACTTGTCTCAAATCCTTAATATAAGAATAGAATGTGTTTACTGTATTTACTCTATATTTTGATGTTTTTTCCTGTTATAGGAATGGTCAATTTGTAAACTTGTGGCTTGTCATTCCTCTAGAAGAGTGGGACATGGGGGAATGGAGCCATTAAATGAGGCAGACTAAGGGACCATGCAACAGCCAACGTTATTTGAGCATTAAACAATTAAGGGTTAAGCAAAAGCACATGAGAAAAGCTCTCATGAGTTTAAGCTATATACAGTCACAAGGATAAGCCTCACATGGCAAAGACGTATTTTTCCAAGAAGGATTATAGTTACAGCAGCACACACTATGGAATAATCTGAAGTAGACTCATTCCTGTCCACTATACCTGTGAGGAATGCAAAAATATATTCCAAGAGCAAGTCTGTATTTTGACGAAACTGAAGTCATAAGACTTCTCTCATCTTTTCTTTGTGCTTTCTCACAAGCACTCAGCATTCTCCTCGGCACAACTCCATTCCTGGACCATGCTCTAACAGAGACTAGCTTCACCTGGCCAAAAGTCGATGACTGGACAGATCATAGAATAATAGTTGTTTTTCTGAATGAATGTAGTGTTAAACTGCCTTCTACATATTTCTGAAATGGATACCCATAGTTTAATGTTGTTGTCAGCCATGGTCAGAGAGAAGTTTCTTTGCACAGTGGGTTGCATTTAGCACAGATATTCATAATGATTTGACGTGCTGAGAAGCAACAGTTGAATCTCAGCCCTAAGTGAGACAATTATCAACCCCTACAAAATTGGGGAGCATTTGAGAAGAGACGGAATGGAGAAGCTAATACCCAAAAGATGAACCAGTTGTTATAATCCATATGCACCCTCCTGAAGATCAAGAGAGTGAAAAAATTCCAGCATAGGGGAATTCCTTAATGAAGAATACTTCTTGAGTCATTAAAGTCTTACAAGATTTTAGTAGACAGACACATTCTTTTCAACTCTTAAAGTCGGTGTACAAAAGAGAATTTCAAAGGCCTTCCCAGGAAAAAAATGTCCAGATGTTTTATTTTAAAACATAATTATGAAAATCTGAGTATTGTTGAATAAATACACAGACTACTGGCTTGTGTTTGTTTTGTTCAAAGCCATCTGTGGTGTGTATACCCTGGAATGTGAAATTAAATAAGATTTACCTGGTAAAGGTACATTCAAAAACCAGGAAGGGGAATAACAATCGAAATGTAAATAAGAAATACTCAAGTTAATAAAGATGAAAAAAAGAAAACAAACAAAAAACAAACAAACAAAAAAGAAACCTTCAATAAAATCTTTCTATGTTTGTTTAAAAAAATACAACAGAAAGGAAAGCACTAAAGAAAATAAAACACTTGGTAAAAACGGGACAAAGTCAGGCATGCCTCAGTCACACAGGTAATTAACAACATCTTAGGCAACACTTTGTTGATTCTGTCCCATTCAAATCCCACAGGTGTGCTTAGCTCAAAGCTTTTGTGCCGTGAAATCCCCAGACTGTAAGAACATTCTGACATGAGTAATAGTGAGAGACTCTGTGATGTCAGTGCCAAAACAACAAACTATACAAACCAGCTTTAAAGGCTTCTGCAGATCCCATACAAAGTAAGCGAAACGAGATGAGGCAATTTTGAAGACCAATGGGATATAATTCTTTTCCTGAACTATTTAAAAAAAAGTCATCAAAGAAGTATAAAAAGTTTTGAAACTGGATTCATGATTTTCATTTTGCCTTGATATACAATTTGTAGAAATAGATCATTAGAATATAATTCAAAAACCATTTTTGTTCCTTCTTCTACAATGTAAAGAATATTGTTGACATTTCATTCCAGTATGATTTCCATTATGATTATGCCTCAAAAATCCCCAAAATGGCACCATACTTCACAAGTAATTTTGAATTAAGGCTAACAAATGACAACACCATAGGCAATGTGTCAGAAAAAATGACTATTTTTAAAACCTTTAGAAAATTGAACATGATTTTTATGAATTAACTTCTGAGAATTTAAACTTAATGTAACAGCTTGAATTAAATTATCAATGAGGGTTTTAAACACCTACGTGAGCAGAACCAAGTACACAAAACTAGAGTCTACTTCTAATTGTGTCACTGTGGGAGGATAGGAAAGATTTCTTTCTTCTGAGCCTAGTTTCTTCTTCCTCATATGTGGTAATTGGCATCTAGACTTCCTTCTACCATTTGGAAGGATACTAAAATTCACCTAATATGCTTCCCCTGTGAATAGAGTTGCTTCTAAGAAGAAAATATTTTAGAGAAGATTCTTTTTGTACCAATATAAGGAAACATTTATAACTTTTTGGATGTTGTCTCATGTGATTTATGTGAAAGAAAATTTAACTTTAAAAACAAGCACAAAATAAACAGGGATGCCTCAGACAGTTGCATTTTCCTGCAAGGAACAAAAACTGACACTGCCACAAGCCAATGAAAAGTGAAGGAAAACAGAAATGGAGATCAGAAGCAAAAGAAAAGTGTCCTTCCACAGTAGATCATGATGACAGTCCTCAAACTGAAAGGATGAGGCAGAAGGATCATGAGTTCCAAACTAGCACATATTCCTTTTTAACAGAATTAAGGCAGTTGTGTAATGAAGGTCACTGAGAAGAATGTAAACCAGATACTCGTGGTTTAAAGACATAATACGTGAAATGCCACCAAAAGATTAGGTTTGTTTAAGTAATTTCTCTATATCATCATAGTGCGGGGAATGCCAGGGTGGGGAGGCAGGAGGGAGTTGGGGGGGCACCCTCATAGAAGCAGGGAGAGGGGGTGGGATAGGGGGTTTTCAGAGGGGAAGCCAAGAAAGAGGATAACATTTGAGATCTAAATAAAGAATATATTGAATAAAAGAAAAGAAAAAAAAAAAGAATTCCTAAAGGGCTAGTTGTTAAAAATCTCCTAGAAGTTGCCTTTACCAAAGTGTGGTGCTTGGTCTATTGTGACATGAACGCCGTCAGTAGCTGATAAAGGAGACAAGAGTTCTATTTTATTATTGCCTTTTAGCAGAGGGTTCTGTTTACCATGTGCCCTGTTTCATACAGACTCAGGGGTCTAGCTACAAGTTTTCTAGAAAGGGTGATTGATGGATAGACTCTTATGATCTAGGACCAGAGGTTCAGTAGCCATTTCTGGTATAATATTCTTATTAATGTAGCCAGTCTGTGTGTTTTCAAGGTAAATGGCAAAGCTTCCACTTACTGAGAACAGATTTGAATTTAGATGAGATGAGGGCATGATGTTTTATCCCCAGCTGAAGAGCTATGGACCTTGAGTAGCTTCTGGGCCTCTGGAAGAATGAGAAATAGAAGGGCTTTTCTTTAATGGTGTGATCCCTAGTATATAGACCATCAAGAGTTGCTGGCTAATGCAATGTGTCAACTTTATGGTGAGAAATGAGAGAGACAGAGACAGATGTCAGAGTGAGGGGTAAATAAAAACAAAGAGGGGGAGGCAGGGGTCAGGAGAGGGAGAAGGGGAGAGGTAGATGCAAGGGGAGAGGAAGAGGAAAAGAGAGAGCATGAAGTTGGTGGGATAAAGAAGTAGGATGGATCTAGGAAGAGTTGTGGGTAGGGTGGTTAGAATTTTGATTTTGGAGAGGTTGGAGTATTGTAGGCTCAGAGCATAATAGTAATTTATTGGAGACTGTATCTAGCTCCCTTGATAATCATTCCTTTTCAATTTTCATGCCTGACTTAACGTCCCTGTGACTATCAGGTAAAATATTTTAGACTGTATTATCTTAACCAGCACTAACTTCTACCACCAAAAAATGCTAAGGATGCAATGTGACAGCTTCTAAGATAATAGAGGAGACATCCCTGCTTTACTTTAACCTTTCTAATATTCCCACCGATATATTTTTAAAGACTTATGTTACTTATGATGGTGTGTGGGGGCACAATGAATGGAAGTGCAGATACACAGGAGGCTGGAGGCAGTATATCTGTCCCGCTGACTCTAAAATTAATTAAGTGGTTCTAAGCCACCCAGCACGAATGCTGGGCACTGAACTCGGATCTTCTGTAAGAGCAGTAAGTGCACTTAATGACCGAGTTGGTTTTCCAAACCCTCCTCCACTATATTTTAAAAATGTATTGATTCGTGACTTTCTTTGTTTTGTTAATATAAAACTTAATCTGTTATCTTGTTAGAACAGAGTTTCACAAGGTTAAATGACCCTCACTGCTATGCTGACTCACTGTACTTGGTGACCTATTGGGCATTGTGACCTACAGCTCTTTCCATGTTATCTTCTACTCTTCAGAATTTATATTCTCTGGGTTAGCCTTTCTTTTCTTTTCTTCTTTTCTTTTTTTAATTGAAAGGATTGTATTCTCAGCCACTCCCATACTGAGAGCCATAGCTTTGGTTCAACTCTGACCGGTCTCTGTACTTAGTGGTATGGGACAAAGAGTTGGAGAACCAGCCATTCTTGGCTACCCAAACAATTTTCAGATGTCTGAAAACCTGCAGTCAAAAGCATCCGTCCTCTGAAGCTCTCTTTTCAGCACTATCTTCCTAAGCATGTACCTTGTGCGCAGGGATATGCATTCCTGCCCTTAAAAGACGGGCAACTAATAGCAATCAATCTGTCCAAGTACTTGCTAAGTGGAGACTTTTTGAGCTGTGAATGGAGCTAGGCAGGATATGGAGCCAAGGAATCCATTTGCCCTTTTGTTCTGACCTGACAACTATTACGAGTGGGTCAAATGAAGGCCGTTTGCTTTGTAAAAAAAAGAAAAAGAAAAAAAATAAAAGTGTAAGCTATGCAGTTTTTCTTACTTTTTATTTTCTCTACTGAATTATAAATTTTGCTTTCTGACAGATGAGATAGTAGGGATGGGAAGGTTAATTTATTTTAGCCTCTGTGTGTTAACATCAGCCTGAGTAAAAGGTACATGGTGTACAGTCACCAAGAGGAGCACTTAGTGCCCTTGGCACACAAACTAGAACTCTGAGTTCACATTCCAAAGAAACTCCAGCTAACCTATGTGCACAAAGAGCTCTTGGTGCACATAGGTTAGCTGGAGTTCAGCACTCTGTGGAGTTCCCCGGGTCTAGGCATCAGTTTTGCTTGGAAGTGCATGAGAATTGTGAGGCAGGTAAAATCAAAAGTAAGTTCTACATATGATGTTCAAGTACATTTCTTGATGACCAATTTTAAAATTTTTAGTTGTACCCAATTTGAGAAAAATCAAGCTTATTACCTAAATCATATTATTAAAATAGAATTATTTAATTTGAATTCATTAATATAAAGAAACTTACTAGGAGACTGGAATATGGAACTGATTTTGGTCCCCCATATCCATTTTGTTTTCCTACTTCCTTTGAATCAAATTCAGTCTTTATAATATTCACTGTCTTCAGGTTCTCTCTTTCATGAATACTCTACAGTGAGACTCCGAGACTTCAGTCAGTTTTAATGGCAATGCACCACAAATTAGAAACCTGATAAGGGACGAGCCACCCCGATAGTTTAAAGTACGTTCAGGTTGCAATCCATATTTCTTTGAAAGGTTATTTGAAAATGAAGTTTTTCTTTCCTCTTGCATTCTTTCTGTTGAGTTGATTTGCCTTATTGTTGCTATTGGTACTGAACCAGCATCAGTGTCTCAGAGCTTTCATCATGGAATCATCATGACCAGAAGCTCTTCAGGAACATGCGCTAAGGCACCAGCTCTGTGACTGGGTAACTACTGGTCATCTCTTCTCAGTAATGGTCCTTATTCCATGACTGTTCCAACTTTTGAGGCACTCATTCTCAGAGACCCAGTACCAAGTTCACAGCTTCTCAAATGTGATTTGGCTGTCATTATTATTTTAAAATACCATTGAAATTCACACATACAACACACATGCACACAGAGACAGAGAGAGACAGAGAGAGACAGAGAGAGAGACAGAGAGAGACAGAGAGACAGAGAGAGACAGAGAGAGACAGAGAGAGAGACAGAGAGAGACAGAGAGAGACAAAGAGACAGATACAGAGAGAGACAGAGAGAGACAGAGAGACAGAGAGACAGAGAGACAGAGACAGAGACAGAGAGACCCAAACATGGTTAGAACAAGGTTTTACTATCTTTTCATATGGTTCTAGGAAATTCCTGTAAAAGTCTTCATTTTTTTTTCATACATTGCAAGCAAATCTTTATTGTTTCAACACCTCCTTCTTATCCTTGAGAGAAACTTTGGTTGTTTAAGGAAAATGAAACAAACAAAATCAGAATTGTTTCCAATAACTTCTGAACTTCGAAGCATTTTCTTTTGTGCATAAAATGTCCACCTATTCACATGGATTTACCAATGGACTAAAGACTGCCAAACACTCTAGTGCTTGCAACAAGGGTTGGTGTGGAGTTACCTGTGCTCTTTATTATCTACCCTCAGTCTAGCAACCAGAAATGTGTAGCTCCATGCTAATACTTGAAGGAAACTGCCCTTCATCCAGAATCAACACCAACGTTTTCTCAATGGCTACAGGAGAGCCCAAGCCATCTCCTTTTCTCTTACTTCTTACTGCCTTGTCATCCCCAACCCTTTCTGTCTAGTGAGTGTTCTTAACACATCTGCAGTGGGATCCTGACTCAGAGTTAGCCATTCTCTCTGCTATGACAGACTTCCCTCAGATATGTAAATGACTCATTTCATAATATTTTCCTGATCGCCCTATGAAACCTAAAACCTCCTCCTGATCCATTTTCCCCTTTCTGATCTTTTACTCTTTGCTGAACTGCATCACATTTTCCAAAGCATACATTTATTTCATTGTTTATCCACCAGGATGGATTTCTTAAATAATATAAATACCATCATTAAAGTTGAGAAAATGGTGATAATATAAATACCATCATTAAAGTTGAGAAAATGGTGTGTGTGTTTTTTTTTTGTTTTGTTTTGTTTTTTGACTTAGTCTTTAGCCACAATTTCAGAGTGACTTCCTTGGTCTTTATGAATGTAATCAGAATGACCTAATTCCAACAGAAAGTAATTTCAAATGAAAATTATTCATTCATTTGTTTATTTATATATATGGGGGCATGGTTCACACATGGAGGTCAGAAGACAAGGTGTGAGTGTCTGTTCTCTCCTTCCACCTTGTGAATCCTGGAGATTGAATTCACACTGTTTGTCTAGGCAGAGAAGCAGTTTTACCTGCAGGGCAGTCGCACCAGCCTATGCGTCTTCATTTTCTTCTGTGTATGCAAAGCTTTTAATCATGGTCCATATTTCTCAACAATGACGATTCAGTAGAAAAAAATTAACCATGTCTGCTCACGCTTTTGGAAGTACCTTTTCATAGTCCAAAAAGGTAGTGAAATGAGAAATGTATGAATAGTAGAATTTTCTGTAATTGAACCTTTCAGTTCCCTAGAAATTCTCAACTTCTGTAGTCTTTCCTTTCTCATTCCAAAACTTTTGTGAAGACTCAAGGAAAAGGACAAGAACTTTCAAAGTCCTAATTCAAACACGTATCCATCCTGTCAGAGATGGAACATTAAGTGTCCTTATCTGTTTTTGCTATGTGCTGCCCCCAGGTGGATGTTGTAGATATAAACCCTATGGTGTTGAGTAGGGAACACCATACTCGTGTTCCTATCCAAGTGAAGCCTTATTATGTTCAGTAGTTGACTAGCATATAATGGACCCTCTCTCTCTCTCTCTCTCTCTCTCTCTCTCTCTCTCTCTCTCTCTCTCTGTTGTTTTTTTTTATTATTATTTTGTTACAGTTTCTTCTTTTTTTTTCTGTTCGTGTGTTGCTTTATTTTCTTTCCTTTGGGTGAGCCTCCCCTCCCTTTGATGCCAGATAAGGCCATCCTCTGCTACCTACGTATATATCCCACCTATATATACTCTTTGGTTGCTGGTTTAGTCCCTGGGAGCTCTGAGGTGTCCTGGTTATTGATACTTTTGTTCTTCCTATAGGGTTGCAATTGCCTTCAGCTCCTTCAGACCTTCCCCTGATCTTCCATTGGGGTCCCTGGGCTCAATTCAATGGTTGGCTCTGATTATCTGCATCTGTCTTAGGTGCTGGCACAATGTTTCAAAGGACAGCCGTACCAGGCTCCTGTCTGCAAGCACATCTTGGTATCTGCAGTAATGTTGAGGTTTGGTGTCTGTGGAGGGTTCACACCATGGGGCGGTCTCTGAATGGCCTCTCCCTGAGGCTGGGTGGGTCCGACCATAGAAGAAGAAGATCTGAAAGGACTTAGGGAAGGGGAAGAATAGGATAAAATATATTTACATTTAAAAACTTTTAAGCAGGATTGTCAGGGGGGCGGGGAAGACGGTAATGGGGAGAGGATTGGGAGGGGAACACACATATAGAATGGGAGGGGGAGGGGTTAGGGGGATGTTGGCATGGAAACCAGGAAAGGGAATAACATTTGAAATGTAAATAAGAAATACCCAATTTAATAAAGATGGAAATAAACTGTTTTAAACAATAACAATAGAATGATTCACTTTTTCTTTTTTTTTTCCTGGAGCTGAGGACTGAACCCAGGGCTTTGAGCTTGCTAGGCAAGCACTCTACCACTGAGCTAAATCCCCAACCCCATAACAATAGAATGAAAAGGAAAAGATAAAAGGTGTATCTGGTAGGCTTTAGAGGGAGGAAATGGAAGAAGAAATTATGAAATTTCTTTATAATCTCAAAAAGGAAAAGAAAGTTTTTTTAAAAATTAATCAAGATAGCAATATTTTACACACATAAATCGATATATTTTATAAAAACACACTACACACACACAAGCACACATGCAACCATGAGGAACACTACTAAAAGAAAAAAATTATTAAAAATAAAAGTTCATGTTAAAATCATATAAGTACATTAAAAGTTAGTTGCATTTCATTAACAATACATCTGATCATTTCACCCAGTGAAACTGACAGCATTGATGTTGTAAGAGAAAGGGGCTGGCAGCTTCACTGGGTTAAGTGAGAGCACTTCAGAAAATCTCTGTGGAGCTGATCAGTCTGGCTTTAACACAGAGGGATCAACATGATTTTAAGCCACATAGGTTATGTCTAAGTGATCAGCAGATATGCCTGACCAAGCCCAGAACCCTCACCCACACAACTGACAGTGGGTGAAATGATTCCTTTTGCTTTGAAACTTTTAATGATTGTATAATTTTTTCAGGAAAACTGATAATCAATAAAGAAGCTAATTGTGTAATAATGACACTCAAATTTTCTATAGGAAGTTATCAAACACTGATGAACAGCATATGAGTTGAAAATCAATGTAGAGGCACCCAACGTATTTTTAAAAGATTTACATTTTTTATTTTATGAATGAATATTTTGCCTACTTTAATGTATGTGGAACACAACACATGTGTGCCTGGTGCTTGTTGAAGCTAAAAGAGGGCATCTGGATTTCACAGAGCTGGAGTTACAGAAGGTCGTATTTTGCTATGTGGTGTTGGGTACGAGCCCCAAGTCCTCTACTACAGCAGCAACTACTCTTAACTGCTGAGCCATTTCTCCAGGTCATCAAAACATTTACAATCAAAGTTACTATTTTTCCTAAATAAATAGGATGCATTTACACTGAATGAGCTTATTATGTATAGCTCCCATAATATAGGCAAACGATTGCTAGAAATAATGTAAGTCAAATGCACACAGATTTGGGAGAAACAAGGTGTTGACTTCGGTGTTATATTTGATGACAAATACGGAATATGCTTTGACAGATCTTCCATGAAAAAGGAAGGGAATAAAGAAATTGATTCTTGCTCATGCTGTCTTCTGTGAACAGATGTGCACAGTGAGGAGATTTTAATTTGCCAGCTCATGGGAATGCTTTCTTGAACTTTTTCTGGTTGAAAAGCAGCATATACTAGCAGTTCAAGAGTGAAGAAACATGTCCGTAGAACACGCACGAATTCTAGCTGGAACTCATCCCATGACAGCAGCATCATGAAGCAGGTGTGTGCAATTCATGCACAGCTGAACTTGAAGAAAGCATGTGCTTCTCTTACTCTACCTTTCTGCCTCCAACATCACCACGGAACGTCTCTTAGAGAAAAAGTTTTTTCCCATGAAGTCTGTATGAAATCTATTGCCAGATTTGAATAAAAACTAAATAAAACAATGAGTGATGACATTCTTAGCTGCACTTGTTATTAATAAGTATCTAGGAAACCATATCTAAACAATGTTCAGCATGTTATCTTTTTAAAGTCAAAATATTTGAATAATCAATAATCTTTTTAGAGATAGGAGAAGACTAATAAGATTCGCTATCATCATCATAAAGTTTAAGAAAATTAGTCAGGTGATACATTAGGGACTCTACAACTGAAATAGTCTTATAACTAATTACAAAAACTGTATTATGTTACATGAATTTGAGAATATTAATATTCTATTATTCTCAATAATAATTCCAAGATCACTAATCATTGTCATTATTCAAAATGTACTTATAGTAGACATAAGTAGACATAGCATAGGCAGCAGTCACTGTAAATAGTTATAAAGCTATGGAAAGATATACCTCAACAAAAGGTATAATGGGTAGGTTGGTTGGGTGTAAGCAGATCTACTTAATCTCTTTACCATCAGGATCATATTCCACATCCTATTGCCTTGTCTAGCTAGACTTTATTTAAATTCCACTTTTTCATATTGGCAAATGAGTCCTGCCAACACTGCTGTGAGGACTGGTAAGAGATTTATAAACATAATAATAATCAACAGATAATGACCTATTAAAGAAAGAGATTTTTAAAAATTTGTCTTGTGGGGAGGAGTTTTGTAACTTGAATTTTTTATTTGTTCTTTGAAAATATATTAAATCCTCTTACTATACTGTATAATATATGTTGGACTTGTCCCACAGTTTTTTAAAAGAGAATCACCAATAACAAGATTTTTATACTGAGACCGAAGAATATGCTTTTAAACTGCTTCCTCTTGAAAATATTAAGTTCAGTAACAACCTAAGCCTTTTTCTTTGATTTGTTTCTGTTTGTTTGTTTGTACTATTGAGTTTGTGCCTTTCAGATTGATTTAGAGCTTTAAAGGAGATGTGTAAGGGGGAAGTTAATGTAGTTTGGCTTATTTGAGGAATTTTCTCAGATCCCTGGCTATTTGCAGCAGAGCCATTAACTTGCCTCTTTGTTGGGGAAACATACTGTAATTAGGTTCACATGAGCTTATGACAAAAGGCAGGTGAGCCTCACAAAGGCCCACCTAGTCCTGATGACACACCTGCACAAATGGGGCACAATATCCGCCTACTATGGCCAGTTAATTTTAATTTTTACGTGTTTCAAATATAAATGTAATATACTCCATGAAAAGATAATTAAAATGAGAAATGAATACAATTTCTATATAGAAATCTCAGGTGTAAAAAGGATAACTGATATACTCCAGTAGATGCTATAGTTAATCCCTCAGTGAGCAAATTATCCAAGTGTCTAATTTATTTCCATTGCCTAGGATACAATTTAAATATTGTAGCTTATTTTCAATTATATTAGCTTTCCTAGCACATGCCAGATGGCATAAGCATAGAAACCATTGTTTTGGGTTTGGTATTGCTCTGCAATAGGTCTTTTCTTATATTTTTAATTTTAGACATTGACGAGGCTGACTTTGACCTAGGATATTTCTACTCCAGTTTCCTTAGTGCTGGAGGAGTAGGAAATACTACCATGCTCAGTTGTATCCTTTCTCAGAATTTCCTACGAAAGAGAAATTTAGGTTTACAATGAGCTTTAGGTCAGAACAAATAAAATGTCATTCTTCTTGTTTGTGGCAATACTTACTTTTAATTTCTTTACATATTTATCAGTACAATGTCTGGTTTAGTCTCCAGTTTAATTCAGGAACAAATGTTAATCTAAAGCTTAATCTCAACGTTTGAAAAAATTTCTTAATATTTGCCATATTCCTGAAATGTGTACATGAACATCAAAGTTTATTTTGTGGCATGATACAGATCATTCTTGCGTACCCTGCTAATTTCACACACCAAGTATCCCAGAACACAAAATAATGCTGAAAATCAGAACCCCCATGAGACCATAGCGATTCTCTGCTCCTCCAGTAATCCTTTCTCAAAAACAACATCCTGGGAACAATCCCTGTCCTGAATGGGTGCGACATGGTGACATATGTCATTCTATCTCAAAGTAATCGGGGCTCTCAGAATCTGAACCACCAATCAAAGAGCATACACAGCTGCACCTAGGCCTGCCTGCTCATGTGTAGAAGATGTGCTGCTTGTTCTTCATGTGGGTTCTGAACAATGGGGCTGCCCCCAAAGCTGTTGCCTGTACATGGGCTATGTTCTACTAGCTGGACTGCCATGTCTGGCCTGCGTGGGAGAGGAAGCCTATCCTAGCAGAGGCTTGAAGTGCAAGGGTGGAAGGAATACTGAGGAAGTTCCCCACCTTGTCAGAGGAGAAAGGGAGGAGGAAGGGGAAGAATTGTGGAAGGAGGTGACCAGGAAGGGGGCAGTAAGAGAGATATAAAGTGAATAAGTTAAAAAAAAAAGCAGAGAAGGGGAGAAGGATTCTAAGAGAAACAGATTGTCTGACACAATTCTGGTTAATTAATAAATATGGCTTTATTTTTTATGTATTCATTCAGGCTGTACATGTGATTATATACATATCGATTCTATGTTTTAAAATTATACATTAATTATAAACATAGTAACACGTTTTATGTACTTTATTTTCATATTTTATTTAGTATAAAATAAATGTGAAAACATACTTTGCATTAATTTTCTAACTAATGAAGCATTTTACCTGATAGGTAAAAAAATATAGCTAGAAGTTACTATATGAAACTGGGACAGACTTCTTGCTAAAAAATAACATAAGTGAAGTGAATCACAATCAATTGTCCAGTCCAGTGAAGTATGAGATTAATTTATGCCAAGCACTCTCCCTGGGATTTCATAGTAGCAACTGTTAGCAAGTATTAGAGGCTGACTTCAGAGTGAAGACTGCTGTTCCTGGCCTGGGTTAGCTTGATTTCCAATGTAACTTTGTCAGGTTGCTCTTGAATAAGCAATTACCTCTTCAAATAGAGCCTGTTCCCCAGAGACCATTCATTGCCCATTGCATATCTTTTAGCGCATATTTTATTCACTTATATTTCTCTCAGTAATTCTAAAAATAATTTCTCCAATGTAATGGTAGAGTATTAATAAATATGAATGTACCATGTGCATTTGACTTTAATATTATGCTTTTGTCATAAACATGATTATATCATTAAAACAAGAGCTTTATCATTAGTAATGTAAGCATATGAACTTACTAAGGCCAGTAAATAAATAAATAAACAAATAAATGACACTTACTGTTAGGGTCCTTACATATGTGAGTAGATTCTAGCGCTTCCCCACTGACATTATCTAGGCTTGAAGGTAGCGTCAAGAGTACAAGGAGTTAATCAGTTTAAGGAGAAAATATCAACAAAAAGGATATGTTTTTAAAAAAATGGTTAAAAGATCAAATTCAGAAGGATCAAAAAGTAGGAATCACAACGAAAGGCCAGACACCTTACTTTAAACCTGATTCCATTAAACACGAATCTATCACTGCTAATAACATATGGAAGAGAAGGGATTTCTAAAATATCAATTATGTAAGTTAAAGGCGAGTCCTATTTTTGTTTTTTTTTTTCCTTCAGGAAAGTAGAGAAATTTGTTTGTTCCACATTTTCAGAAGTTTACATCAAACCAGTCATGTTGAAGAACATTCTGCTGTGGTCTCTTCAGCTAAGTCTCCTAGGAATGAGTCTTGGCGGGAATGTTCTCATCTGGCCAATGGAAGGCAGTCACTGGCTAAATGTTAAGATCATAATAGACGAACTCCTAAGGAAAGAGCATAACGTGACTGTCCTTGTTGCATCCGGGGCCCTTTTCATCACACCGTCGGTCAGCCCATCTCTGACATTCGAAATATATCCAGTGCCCTTCGGCAAGGAAAAAATCGAAAGCGTGATCAAGGACTTTGTTTTGACGTGGCTGGAAAACAGGCCGTCTCCTTCAACTATCTGGACTTTCTATAAGGAAATGGCCAAAGTCATCGAGGAGTTCCACCTGGTGTCCAGAGGGATCTGTGATGGCGTTCTTAAGAATGAAAAGCTGATGACCAAGCTGCAGAGAGGAAAGTTTGAAGTACTGTTGTCAGACCCAGTATTTCCGTGTGGCGATATCGTAGCTTTAAAACTAGGGATTCCATTTATCTATTCCTTGCGGTTTTCGCCTGCCTCCACAGTGGAAAAGCACTGTGGAAAAGTCCCGTTTCCTCCTTCCTATGTTCCTGCAATCTTGTCAGAACTCACAGACCAGATGTCCTTCGCTGACCGAGTAAGGAACTTTATCTCCTACCGAATGCAGGACTACATGTTTGAAACTCTTTGGAAGCAATGGGATTCCTATTACAGTAAAGCCTTAGGTATGTAGTCATTTTCATTTTATCATTTGAATTGAAGCAAGGCTTCCAATAGACTCATCTTTGATTGTGTAAGTCTATAATTTAAAGTCTGCATAGGAGTCTAGCTTTATCGCATACAAGAGGGAGAGACTATTTTTAAACAAGCTTAGGCTGCAGAATTATCAGACCAATTTGCTAATTTTATGGGTTTAAGGTTTCAACTATTAGATGGATAAAATCTTTGACAAATAAGTTGGATTGTTAAGTAAAACTAAACCTTGTTTAGCACTAACACAAGAATAAAGTTTCCCTAGAAATTTCTGTTTTGTGCCAATGTATCTGGGAGAAATTACGTTTTTTCAGAAGTCTTCTGTTCTATAGTCCAACATCTATACATTTTTCCTTATGTACACATAGTCTCTAACTAGCGCTTAATAAAGTATAGGGTATTTGGTGAGCACCTATGGAAGCTGTCTATTCACAACCTGTTTATGATAGCATCACTGCACCAACAGATAGTCTCAGAGTCAAGAAGTCATTGACTTCTCTCTGATGTTTAGGCTTACTCTCCATGGGTTTCCTAACATTCATCAAACACTGACTTAGAACAGAGCTTACCACTGTAATGAGGTAAAGTGGGAGGCATCAAGCACAGATGTCGCAGATGAGAAATGAATGTTTTTGAAGTGAATTATCTCTTAGTTATGCCGGCAAATATATGCTCAAGTTAGAAATCAAAACTAACCTAACATTTTCTAGGTTTCACATGTGATATATTATCAGTGTAGGTCGATATGAGAGGTGGGAGATAAGAAAAAAATTGGTGTGTTGTTAGGGTTGTTAATTCTGTGTGTGTTTGTGTGTGTGTGTTTGTGTGTGTGTGTTTGTGTGTGTGTGTTTGTGTGTGTGTGTGTGTGTGTGTATTGGCATATGTGTCCATATGCAAAAGTATGTGCCTGTTCATGTCAGAGTCTGGAAGAAGATATTGGCCTTGCTGCTCTGTCACCCTGTGCCTTATCCATTTGTCTCTGAACACTTTCTTTGAACAGCAAGCTCTGATGACACTCTTGTTCGCAAGTTTTGGGGTTACTGACATATGTGGTCATATTCATAAATGTTATCAAAGTGAGTGAACTCAGGCCTTTATGCTTCTTCATCAAATCATCTTACCTAATGAACAGTCTCTCCCAATCCTCAATATATATTTTAATAGTTTTTTGTACATTATACTAAACTTCAGCTTGGAAGTGTTTAGAGGGGTTTGTTTTGACAAAATTTATGTTTTACCAAAATGTCTGGATAGATGCAGAGACCAAGTAGACAGTCTTAAATATGTATCACTTCCATCCTCCAAAAAAAGTATGGCAAGAGCATGTGTTGAGAAGATGACTAAAACAGGAGAAAAAAATCATATACAAAGATAGTATATAATAACACTGTTAACAGTTTGTTGACACACAGTACAAGCCTACAATTGTGTGACGACAGAAAAGTAATATTGCCCATTTTCACCCACATTTCATTTATCTCATTTCTAGCAGGCATGTTTGAAGAAATAATAAAAAATCATAAATATGCAGTTGTTACAAACTGAAAGATACTACATATCCAATTTGTATTAGCTTACTAGATACATCTACTTAAGCTTGGTGGATTCTTTGGGAAGACTCATAAAAGATGTAAGATTAAATAGGTTCAGTATTTCTGGTCTCAGGAAGTTATAAATGGCATGGCTAATTGAGATAATTATCATAAAAGAAAGAAAATTTGGCAGTGGTAATAATGTATTTCCTTTTTATGTACGTATTGCTTTGTAGAAGATCTGGCAAAAGAGCAATACATAATGACTAAAACAGAATAATATTTCAGAAAGAAGGCAATGGTTAGAGTTTGGAGTACCACTCATATAAAAATAATATTTGTTTTTTGACACTATATTTTTTTCCATGTTTCCTGATTTCCCATCACATGTAGGTTGCTTGCTATTTTTCTTTTTTGTTACATAACATATTTCTGGATTTGCCAAAAAAAAACCAAATGATTTAAAATCAAGCAGTGGATTTTCGTGGTGAAAATATATTTGAAGGTGCCTAAAATACTTTCGAAATATGTAATGTTGGTGATTCGTTTTATAGGTAGTGGATTCTAGATGTCGATATTTTATTCTGTTATCCTGATACAATGCACCAAATAGAACAGTTATCAGTGAGGATGAGACAAACAAGGAATGAATCACACATTCGATGAGACATATGTCTTGTTGCAGTGTTCTGAAGTTTATGATCTCTTTTGGAACATCAAATTTGAGTTTGTGCTTTCACTCATCTTTATTAGTAATGAACATCATTGTGTCCAAATGGAGAAGTGGCAGTGTTTGCCAGTTAGTTCTTGTATGGTCTAGCAAAGCTTACTTGCTAATGAATGAAAGTATTGGTTGACATCAAGTATCCTTTGAAAATGACAAAATAGAGAGAGCAAGCCAATGGTTCACAGGAACCTCAGAAAGAAAACTAGAGGTTTCTTTGTAATCACACGTCGAGCCCCGAGTTCTTTCAAATACCTAATCTAAAATACTCGTAAATGTATACCTATTAGTCAGAATAAATATTCACAAATGACTTCTGAATGCAAATAGAAGGTACTAAAGGTCGATGAACATGACTGAAAACTGGGGTGCCATTTTTAACTTTTTATCCTGTACTAACTAAAGGTATTAACTTCTTCTTTGTTTACCTTTGACCCATGGTTTGTAAAGTGTTGATCTATTTTAGCCTGTATATGCCAACCTAGTCCTTCTAGAGATAGTTAGAGAAAATAAGGATAGAACTGATGCCTACATTGTGAAGCTATGGAGACTCAAGGAGATGGGCCACGTAGCACAGACAAAATAAGTGCTTAAAAAATGAAGAGAGGCAAAAAAAGGCAGAGAGTTCTTGGAGAAATGAAGCTCTGAAGTTGGTCAAAGCTCCATTGTGTCTTCAGACCTGTAGAAAACAAGGAATCTTCATGTGCACGGCAGCTCATTTAATGCGAGAGAAGAATGTACTCTTTAGTATCTTTTGGGTCACACCATCTTAATACCTTCACTCCTATTATTAAAAGTATTTCACAATCATAATTCTCAAAATTCCTATACTGTCTATTATACCTGTGAGATCATTTGTCACGTAACCTTTCCCAGGATGGAGTTTCAGAATCACAAAGACCATTGTTCTTTGCTTTCAAGTTAGTGCTAATTATAGAATCACACGATTCTAGACTCGAGGCAGGAGAGACTAATCTTTCTTAACAATTTGCTCAGTGAGAAAATAATGAGGCTTTATGTAGATGTTCTTAAATGTGATCCTGATATACAGCATCATGTTGCTAGCTGAATTACCCTTGTTCTGATGAAGAATGTCTATATAAGTTCGTATTTTTCACCCAGACATAGTAATCTGGTGATCTGAGGGACATGAACACTCCGTTTTAAAAGATCAGGTAAGAATTAAAAATACTAGCACTCTGGCACAAGTAACTCATTTTGGTGAACAGTGATGAAAATGACGGAGGCCGTGGATGTGACCAAAGGGTCACGTGCGTTTGTTATCTGCTGTAAGCTCCTGTGCTCCAATTGAAGTTTCTTTAAGAGCTCCCGTTCGGGTCCCAAGTTGTCACAGCTGAGAAAATAAATGTGCAAAATTTCCCAGATATTACTTCTCTGTGGAGAAATGTAATGAAAACCACAGAGTGGGTCCTTAATCTCTGTTAATTGCTAGGAATTGGATCTCCCCAGGTCAAAACTACCCGTTTCTCCCTGTCATGACTCTTTCATTAAACCTCATTGATCTGTATAGTAATCGTAGCTAGCAATAATTAACTTAGGCAGTTCCTAGGTGTGGTAGGAAAGGCTTCATATCTATTTTTGTCTTTGCAACGCATCTCTCAAACTAATTTACTCCACTTCAAAGCAATATAATAATATCATTATTATAGGTGAAAGTACTAAGGTTTCAAAATACCAGGCAGATTAACATAAAGTCAAATAGTAATAGCTTAAAAGTAGTATTCAAATTAAAGACTCCTGTACTATTTTATTTTTACACTTTTGTTTTGTTTTTGATAACTCTATATGCTTTTATTGTATTATCCCCTCCTCTCTCTTGCCCTTCTACTTCTTCTGACTGCCCTCTCCTTTCCAGAGTCAGTTGTTATATTATATGCACATATATGTATTTAAGTATATATAAAGTTGACTGAGTTTACTTAGCTCTGCTTACATGTGCACGTGTCCAGAGCTCAATACTTGGGATTTGTAAACCAAGGCAGATAATCCTCAGTGAAGGAAACTAGTTCTTATTATCCTAGGAGCTGTTGGCCACATCTTCATCTAATGCAAGAACATAAAGAATTATCCCTGTCTGTATTACTGGCATGTCCGTTGAGGTTGTTGAAATCTGTTTTTGTTTAAGCAACGATATTGGTGAGATTTCATGGGTGCATTTTTCTTGTTGTGTCTAGGGGACAATGTCTAGTAGGAGGTGTCCTCGAACCCCTGCTCTGGCAACCTTCCCCTTCCCCTCTCTCTTCCTTGATTTTCACTGAGCCTTGGTTGTAGATTGCATTGCAGTTGTTTCAGTTGAGGTTGGAATATCTCAACATAATAAACCCATGGCCAACATCATTCTAAATGGACAAAAATAAAACAAAAACTAAAACCAAAAACTCACTAAAATCAGGATAAATAGAGGCCTGTCCACTATCTCTGCTTCTTTTCAATGTTGTGTTTGAAGCCCTAGCTAGAGCAAAAAAAGCAATGAAGAAATTGAAGAATACAAATAGGAAAATGAGCCAAGTTATGGCTATTTGCAGATGATATAATAAATAAAAGTTCCTAAAAATTCCTGCAGAAAACATAAAAATGATCAGCAATTTCATCATTAAAGAAAACCAACTTACAAAAATAAATAGCCTCATATAGCAAATAGTGTCTAGTATATTCCGATAACTAGCATGCTGTGAAAGGAGTCACACTACAGTTCATAGTGACTTCAAAAATATACCAAAAAAAGAACTTAACTTAGGAACTGAAAGAACTTTTCAATGAAAACTTTGAATATCTAAAGAAAGAGATAAATGAAAACACTAAAGGATGAGACTTCCTATGCTCATGGATTAGCAGAATTAATGTTGAGTAAAGGACCATGATACCAAGAACAAATTAGAGATTGAATGCAGTCCTAATCAAACTCCACATCAAATTCTACTCAGAAATAGAAAGGAAAAAAAACTAAAATTTATATGAAATCACAAAGAGCCTGACTAGCTAAAGCAATCCTGAACAAAAAGGAGCCCACTGGAGGTATTACTACACCAGATTCCAGAATTTTTTTTCTTTCAATTTAAATTTAAGATAGAAATTTATCAGTCAACATAGTTTTATTTGGACATTCTTATTTTTTTAACTTTGTAACTCTGTCTTTTGCCTATTCTTAATTTGCTGCATGCAACTTAATTGCCTGCGCTGTTACTATGCTATTCATAATTCCTTAAGGTATAGCTCTCTGATGTATAAGGCTTGTTGTCTGGGATAATTTTCTGGCTCTAAGTGACTTCTGTGAACAGTTTCTAGCTGCAAATAAGAAAAAGCATCTACGTATTTCAAGTATGATTGCTCAAACTTAAAGCAGGTAATTTTTATCTTTAGAGTACTTTCTAAAACACCACCCAAACTGTGCAATATTTTAAAAAGAAAATAATATAAAATTTCATGTCCGTGGAATATGTGAAATCTACTATACACTGTTATGAGTTTTACATTCTGAGCACCAGGAAACAAACAGGAATTTAAAGGAACATCTTTTATATTTTCAGGATTATATACTATATATAATTATATAATACAGTACAACATATATAAATAATCTAAGAAATATGAAATAATAACAATAAGCTATTTAACTAAATTCTATATTCAGATGTTTATTTGAACTAGGTACTCATAGAGACTAAATAATTAATGTAAAATAAATTATTAGAAATCAATAAAGAATTTTATCTGCCAAATGCCACTTTCATTATTAAATCAGACAAATTAGATATGCTCTTCTTTTGCCATTTATGGAAATTTAAGTTCATAAGTTAATACTTGCAAGCTTCCACAAATATAACATACTTCCATGTTTTGAATATGCAATATTGTTAAACATTTTGGCAATATCTGAAATTAGGAAACAAATATCTCAAATGCCCAAAGCAACACTCATGAAGATAAACTCTTTACCACCCATGTATGATATCTAGAAAAACCAATGTCGGCTTCCATGTTAACCAAAGCAACAGCTCTTCATCGCAGAGTAATTCAATTATTGTTTTGTCTGTCAGGGGTCCCCTGACTCCGAAAATTCCCTATTTTAAACTCCCAAGTACTTTAGCGGCCCTGCAAATGACATTCTTTATGGCCAGCAATGTCAGATGCTTCAAACTATCCTCTGGCTTCTGTGTAACGAAGCTGAACTGGCTGCAAAATCACGACAGCTGTCTCTAAGTTGGAGGTGTCTCCGCAGAGATTATAAAAATGACAATTCTGACATATCTTTCCCAAGTTTCCCTTTCTCTTTGTTCCTGGTCAGAGAAGGGCCCAGAATTCAGGAGTAACTGACTTTGAATGTTCAGTTTTTAACTTTGCTTTTTATCCTGTCTATCATCCTGTTTGTTCTCGCGCCTTAATTTCTAGCGTCTTGATGATGCGCACGTCTCATCGTTATGTAATCGCCTTTGCTCAGTTTAGAGACTTTCAGAACTGCAGGTGGTACCTCTAAACCTCGGTTCACCTGGGTCTAAAGCTAGATCTTTAATCACGGGACTTTTTAATCTCTTAACCCTGGGCAAATCTGTAAAACTATTAAGAGTATTATGCCATTGCTCTGAGGGAGGCAGGTTTCGTGATCGCTCTGCAGAGAAGGGCTAACTTACAAAGCAATCCAATCTTAGTTTTGTGGTCTTCATTTACACCGAAGAAAAGTGAGAACCGAGGCAGCCCAGACATTTCTCCAGCATCTCAAAACCTTCAAAGGATATACTGGTTTCGGTTGGGACTTACTGTACTCCTGGGTTCCTCTCGCTTAGTCTCCAAACAGATCGTGTGAAACAGACCCTACTTCAAAAGCCTTCAAGGGACTGTGTTGTGAATTGTTTTAAAAGATCCTATATGGAGGAAAAAACAGTTGTAACAAGGAAGCAGTAAGAAAGATGAATCACTCAGAACAAAAGGGCCGTTCTCTTTATAAAGTGAATTAATGTACTCCCTTCATTCTAAAACTTCTAAAAGTAGTTGGAGGAAGTCTACAGTATGTGGATGTTTTTTTCAGTTTTTTTTTAATAAATGTGAGTGAGAATGCCAGTTCAGCAGTGAGCCATATGAATTTGAAAATATGATCCCAGTTGAACAAACTTTGCATATTAGTTTTAGGATATGCAATAAAACTCAACTGTAGTTCTCAATGAAAAGAAAGAAATAACATTGGACACACAATGTGAAAGGGTCAAATGGACAGGAATGCCTTATAATGAAGATATATAATTTTACAAAGTGGATCTGGTGTCACAGAATACACAGATGCACCTTTCATAGCTTCACCTTTACATTCGGACAAGATTCTATCCAAACCATAATCATATTGATGTATATTACGTTTATAAGTTCCTTCTTATATAACAATGGGCCTATGAATGGGTGTAACTAATTTACCTGAAATCTACCTAAATGCATTGAATTTTTCTTTTTCCATCTTAAAAGAGCCACAGTAGCCAGTCATTTACAGTGGATGTCACCATGATTAAGAAGGTTTTGCAGCTGCTTATTTTTCCTTTGGCTCTGACTGAAATCGTTCTCAGCGGGAATGTGGTAATTTGGCCTTCAGACGGCAGCCATTGGCTAAATATTAAGATCCTTCTTGAGGAGTTGGTTCAAAGAAATCACAGTGTGACTGTACTGGCTGCATCAGAAACTTTATTCATCAACTCCAGTCCTGATGTCTTTATAAGTTTTGAAGAGATACCGGTTTCCTACACAAGAAGCAAGATAGATGAAATAATTGAGCATATGATAGCACTGTGGCTGGATCACAGGCCAACGCCTCTCACGATGTGGACTTTCTACAAAGAACTAGGAAAGCTCTTTGCTGCTTTCTACAAAATCAATAAGCAGATCTGTGACGGTGTACTAAAGAATTCCACTCTAATGGCAAGACTTCAAAAAGGTGGCTTCGATGTGTTAATATCTGACCCAGTAACAATGTGTGGAGAGCTGGTGGCTCTGAAATTGGGAATTCCCTTTGTGTATACCCTGCGTTTCTCTCCGGCCTTTACAGTGGAGAGGCATTGTGGGAAAATTCCCACACCAGTCTCGTACGTACCTGCAGCCCTGTCAGAGCTCACTGACCAGATGACTTTTGGTGAAAGGGTTAAGAACACCATTTCTTATTCTCTGCAAGACTATATATTTAAGTCCTACTGGGGAGAATGGAATTCATACTACAGCAGAGTTCTAGGTGAGTCTTAACACCTCTTCCCATTGATGACCACAGATACCTTCCCTGTTACTCAGCTAAAGTTATCTATACCACCGGACGAGCCGGAATAGATTGAACATACTTCTTAGATCTCTACAAGTCTTTAGTTACTGCTTTTGTTTAAGAAAGTTCCTCAAAAATGATTTGGTGTTATACATTTGTATTCAGTGATCATTCCCCAGAAAGAAACTATTCTTATTTTAATTAGTAGCTTACCCATGTTTAAATAAACTTTCAAATACCAATAAAACGCACTTTACTAAGGTAAAATATGATAGTAGCCATATGAACAAAATGGTCGGTATTGCGATAATATATATTCTCTGTCTTTATCCTCAGACTTTATCTGCAAAAATATATCAGAAACATAAAAGGTCATCACTGGGAAACTCACATGTACATCCTAGATATCTCAGGGGTGCTCACCCTCTCTCCTCGCAATGCTTCCCTGTCTTCTATGTGTCTAGTCTTAAAGCTTCCATATAGAACCAATCCCGTAAACCAATGCTAACTGAGAAGACAGTTCTGGATGATGTTTTCTATTGCTTCTCTTTCTGACTCTTGTGAGATTTACTTCCATATTTCTTTTCTTTCCTGAATGACTTTCCTCCAGCTCTGTTAATACTCAGGAGGATTAATTAGTACACAGAGTAACACTGGAGGAGGCCAGTGAGATTTTCTTGAAGAAATTAGGTGCAAAACATTTTCCTCTATCCAGTTTTTCATCCTTTCTACCTCCTTTTCGTTTTCTTCCTTTCCTCTCCTTTTCTTTCTCTAAAGGAATGTTTACTGAATATGAAATAGGTGGCTAATAAATTCCTGCGTATAGAAAATACAACCAGCACAGCAGACAAAGATCACCCCCTTAGAGCTTGCATTCGAAGTTAATAATTCATCACATGTATAACAATGTATATTTATACAAAACAACCAAATATTTACTTATATGTCACCTATATGCACATATGTTAACCCATGACATATGCTATGTAGTAGAACAAGAAAACTGATGTTTTCCTGTACTTATTCAGAGAGGCTATGGGGGGGGTTATCAAAATTAAGAGTAACATTTGAACAGGGGTCCAAGGATGCTGAGGGTTTTGCTTGTGTTGAAAGTGTTTCTGGCTTAAAAGGAATTGTTAACCACAGCATGACATAAGTCCTGAAATTCTACTTGACTTTAACTCTTCCTCTCCCAGGCAAAATCATTTATGTTGTGCTTTTCTGTGTGTCTGTTGGAAGCCCTCTATCCAAATTTCCATGCGAATTTGCTTTGATTTCTTCATAAAATTTTATAGAGGGAAGGCATTCTACATGTCCTGTATACTAGGTAAAATATGAAGGCTAATTAAAAAATTTCACATGATCTCTGATGATCTGGTAACTAGAAAATCGTGAGTAAAAGTTTCATTTTTATATTTCATACAATGCAATTTAGGATTTGTTTTGAAGGCATTTTAAACACATTATGCCTTAGAACTGCTTCATTAGATGTTTTTCATTTTCAAGTTAATGTGTGTGTGTGTATAGTTAAATGGAAGGGTGTGTGTGTGTGTGTGTGTGTGTGTGTCCATGTATGCTAGAATAGTATGCCCCTGGGGCTGGAGTTATAAGAGATTGCGAGCTACGTGACATCGATGCTGGGTACTGAGGTTGGGCATTCTGAGAGAACACTGTAAGTTACTACCTGCTGAGCCATCTCTCAAGCTCCTCAAACACACATTTTGATTTAGATTTCAGCATAATCCACATGGTCATTTCTCAGCCTTTGATACATGTGTAATAAATGCCGTTCATCGTTCATGTTTGCAGGACATACTGTGTGCTGTAAGTACTGTATAAAGTGACTGTGCACCTCCCTTAATGTAGACGTTTAAACCGTATGATACTGAAGGTTTCGGAAATGATGTTAGTTTTGGGGTAGAGATCCATCTTGTGTGGTCTGGATTGAGGCATTTGATTTAATGAAGCTTTCAGTCAGCATCCTTTATTCTCTCTCTGTAAATTGAGTTAATAATTTCACTGGACTCCAGAAGTATATGTGTGTGAATGCACTCTATCACTTGTAAAAAGTTAGTTTAAATATTTTTTACATCACACTGTTCCTTAACTCTTTAATGGCAGAGCCATGATCTTACTCTGGTGAGGATCTGGACATAAAAATTTGCTAATAAATATCTGCAAAAGAAGGTGTAACACCATAGCTTGTTAGGTAAAGTGATTGCCTAGAAAAAAAGAAAATTTTTAGTTCAATTCCCAGTACACATATTTAAAAAACAAAAACAAAGCAAACAAAACCATAAAACAAACCAAATAACCAAACAATAAAAACAGCTAGGCATGGTTGTGTCTACTTGTAAATACCAGTTCCCTCAAGGTTGTTGGTCACCCAGCCTAGTCCATTTGGAAAATTGAAACAACAACAATAAAAACTAAATTTTACCTAGGAAGTAACAGCTGAAACCGGCCTCATAGGTACATACATATGCAGAGGAAATGCATGACCTCATATATAAATAGAGAGAGGAACACAGGGGCTGTGGTAACCTCATATGTACATACACAGAGACATATGGATGACTACATGGAAAAGCGTCTTCTGGACACAGCAGGGCACCTACACATAGGAACACAAAGTAATTGCAACAATATGAACAAAACCCGTGCAAGCAAAAACTGAATGAAATTTGTGCACAATAGTGGTCATGAAATCATACCTATAACCCAGAGCCATTGACGATTATTAGCTACTAGGAAAGGGAGAAATAGTTTTTGCTGAGGATGTAGTAACTCTTCAAACTCTCCTGGAAGGCTAGACATTTAAGAATATTAAGGATATTGATCTTGAAAATTGAAAAAACAAAATAGGTCAAAAGGTTGGGATAGTGTTGGCGAGGGTATATCTGGGAAGAGTTGGGTAAGAGGTAAATCTGATCAAAATGAGTCATAAAAAACTTTCAAAAGATGGACACAAAGACTCACTCTGTGAGTATAAGACACATAGAGGTCATGAGGGGATTCACTCAGTTGACCAAGAAGGTTAACCATGGAGTTTTTATATATCTTTGGAAGTAGTAAATTGGTAAGTTGTAATCCTCCTTGATATAATAACTGCATGTTTTATTGTCAAATAAAGCATGAGGTTAGTTGAAGATAATTAAAACTTTTTTTTTCAAACTATTACCCTGTGTTATGGTAAGAGTTAAATATAAAAGCAAAAATCTTCAAAGTATGACTTATGGCAGGTACTAAGTCTTTCCTCTCAAAGTAAGCCATAACAGTCATATAATGCCCGTGAACAGCTTTGCAAATAAAAGTTCTCAACTTCTTACATAATGGGATAATGATATAGATTTACAAATCCTATCATTTGAGATGCTGATTGTTAAATACTTATGTCCATTTTGGTTCCCTATGTTACTAAACATCCTCTCTCCTCTCTCTCTCTCTCTCTCTCTCTCTCTCTCTCTCTGTATGAATGAGTGTGTTAGTGAGTGTGTGTGTGAGTGATTGAGTGTGTGTATGTGTATGTGTGTGTACGTGTGTGTGTGTGTGTGTGTGTGTGTGTGTGTGTAGACATACGCCATGGAGTGCTGGTGGAGGTTGTAATTTAGGTTAGGGATCTGTTTCTCCGTGGGTAAGTCCTTGGGATTGAATTCACATCTGTAAGCTGGAAGGGGAATGCATGTACCCACAGAGCCCACCCACTCGCCTAGTAAACATCTTTGGATAGAAATAGTTTGATTGGGAGTACACTGTCTGAAACTGGTGATTCGCAATGCCTTTTCCTGGGAATCATGTGGTTTTCTTTATAATGATAGAGATGTCCAGTGTGAATCAACTCATAGCGGAAGAATGTAAATGCACTATTTTTATATTATTATTCTGAAAATAAGAGGTTTCCTACAGAGTTCCCATTATAATGTTTTCCTTCTATTCTTTATGGGAAAAGTAGAGAGCTGGACTGCGGTTAAAGACTACCATACATGCTTTAAAGGGACAGAGTGGGTATAAGGATACATCCAAGAGAACTCATCCCAAAGCCTGCATCATCAGGATGGCATCTTACAAAGGAAGATGATCACCTCTATTCACCTAGCAGGCAATGGGACAGGAATATCAGGAATATGACAGTACCATTCCTTTCCAGTTCACATGGCAACTGTTCTTCATTGCCATACCTATCTTCCTAGAGTGGCTGCTTTCTCACATTCGCATGAGTCAGCCATCCAAACATCTTCTGTGTTTTGATGTAGCCAGAAGTCCCTCATCCTAAAACCCATGTTGCTGCCTGATTTTAACCTCCCAAAGTGAGCCAACCTGATTTACTTCATATATATATGAACTTTGTTATGGGAACAGAACACAAAATAAAGCATAACTTTAAAGAAAGGTTATTATTTTTCGTAAGAATTCAAGTCATCTCTCTTACTCCCTGTTATTCTCTCACCCTCTTTTCCCCATCTTGCTCTTTGTTCTCTGATCTTGCCTCCACCCCACCCCCACGTGCCCATGGCCGGCCACTTTTCCTCTCTTGTTCTACTCTTCTCTCATTAAACCTTTCATGTGGAAAAAAAAAGAACTCAAGTCATATTTTCAATGTTATTAAAATACCTTGTCCTTTCAGTCATATCTTTAAATTCATTGTGCATTGTCTTTGCATTTTCTGAGACTACTAACTAGTTTATTAAGATAAACACCATAGACTAACACGTTTACCTGTCATCTTAGAAATCCTTCTACAAATGAACACGATCACAAGAGGGCTGGTGCGATTGCTTAGTAATAAGCCAGCTTAACAAGTAAGGGGGGTTAATACTGATCACCAGAATCCACATAAATACACAAGGTTCAGTGGCAGACACTTCCAATACCAGAGCTCTGGAGGAAGAGACAATTGGATGCACGGCATCACAGAAGAAATTTAAATGTCTATTGGTCCAATTTCATGAGCCTAAAGCTGCCTATAAGGTCTATAGGTGCTGTATATAGACAACAACTGACAGATTTCTCCCCGTTTGTGGGCTTTTGCAACTCTGGAAGTTAGTGTGTGATTTGCTTCATATTTTAAATTGCCACTTCAATTCAGCACTCAACCTCTGCAGAATGGGGTGGGGAGCCACAGAAGCGGCTTCTCAGAAAGGACCATGAAGATTCTCTGCTGTTGCTCTGCTGTGCTGATCGCAGCTTCTGTGACAAAGCCCTGCAGTGTCACCAGGATATGGGCTATTGCTTCAACCTAAAGCTTCTTCTCAAGGATCTTGCAGAGAGTGGACAGGGCTGACAGTTCTGACATCAGAGTATCTTCTCAGATCACAGCACTTCAAATGTACTGTATTGAACTTTGAAAGAATGCATGTGCCCAGTGAGAATGAGGTCACTGAGAATTTACTAGATGAGATGATAGAGTCTATAATATAGACCTACCTATAAATAACATGGCAATACTGCCACTTTGCAAGCAGCATGACAAAGCACAATATTTCATTCTTCTAGCAACTGGGAAGTATGAAGTTCCCACCAGCTTTGTGATAACTTGAAATAGAATAGATGTTGTCAACACACACAAAAGCTATGAATGAAAGCCAAATCTACTAGAATATATTTTTAATCACAATATTTTAATTCTTAAATGTCAACTTGGTATATCATAATTATTAATTTGTATGTGGTAAACTATTTCTTATACATATAGATAAATTCAATTTAGAGTACTTATGACTGTTAAAATTTATTTCTTTTTGTTATTATTATATTATTTATCAGTTTCCCAGTTTTGCTTTTCCTTAAATTTCTTCCATATATGTCCTCCTATTCTCCTTCAAATTGATGGCCTTTTTTTATTCATTATAATACACACACAATGTACACACACACACACACACACACACACACAATGTGTTCGTTCTCCATAATATTACTTGAACATATGTTTTCATGGATGACCACTTGTTCAAGGATAACCCATTGGTGTGTTCCTCTCTGGGAAAGACTGTTTCTCTCACTTTTAATATGACCTACAGTTGTTTAAGGTTGAGGCCTCTGGGTCATTCCACTGCCCAGTTTGATGTGTCTGTTGTTGTCCTTGTTCAACTCATGTTGGTGAGACCTATGGTGCAGCTTCTAACATTGCTAGTAGACACAATATCACAGCAAACTCCCTGATCTTCTCATATGTACAATTATTCTTCACCCCTAGGACTTTAAACATATACATTAAGAAAGTATTTGCCAATAAGTGTAAATATTTGGTCAATTTTCTTTACAAGAACTTCATATTTATAACCCCTCTTCACTGCTTTGGGTCTGTGCGGGTATATGTGTGCCTGTGTGTGAGGTTGTGTGTGTGGAAGCTTGAGGCTATCAGCTGTCTCCTCATATTGCTATTGCTTTACTTACTAAGAGAGAGTCCACTGAGCTTGGATTCCACCAATTTTGCTAATTTGGCTAGCAAATGAATTCCAAGTATTCATGTTGTTGAAAAATTATAAAAATAAAATGCCATCCTTTATTCCACTTTAGGTCTGGCACTGCAGTGCCCCACGATATCTGATAGACTTTTTTTTTGGGGGGGGGGAGCTGGGGACCGAACCCAGGGCCTTGTGCTTCCTAGGCAAGCGCTCTACCACTGAGCTAAATCCCCAACCCATCTGGTAGATATCTTGCCAGAAGCATACATCCCAATTCTGGGGCAGCCCAGACTAGCCATCACACACTCTCCTACACTTAAATCTGCACCTGAAAGAACACACAACATAATAACCTCTGATCCAATTGATAAGATATAATTGCCCATCTAGACATAAAAAGCCCTGTACACATCCATCCCTTAAGAACCTTCATAATGACCTGTAAAGCTACAACATGGAATCTTAACATCAGCCTCCATGTTCATTCTCTGCAGTGGCTTCTCTGCCCTCCCTCCTGTCTTCCGTTCCAGTCTCCGCCTCTTCCTTCAAACTTTTCTCCCGCCCTTCCTTCCTTCTCCTCCAATGACAGGCCTTGTTCTATCCTGTACCTGCCTCACCTGTATGATGACATCATCCTACATATTCATTTCTGTTTAAATCCCCCAAACTGAGGTTATAAGCATTTACCACTTATATAGAATTCTAGGCATAAAATCTCAAAAATTCTAGATATAAGATAAACATGTTACCAACTACATCATCTCCAAGATCGATGTATGGATGCTTTAACATAGAATTAAACAACTATTTGTAAATAATTGTTTGTTAAATCTAAAATGTATGAATATAAAATTCATCTACTAAACTTGTCTAAAGTTTGGACGAAGCACATATAATGAAAAGTAAGTAAGGGATACGAACACTTTAATGGGTGAGATTCGACATGGTTTTAATGCACTGCATGCAAATTTCAAGCTCAGTATCCTCAGCCAGTGAACCTGACTATGCCATGCAAGTGTCAAAACTACTAAATGACAACCTTTAAAAATGATATCTACCCTGCCTGCACAAGATCAACAGATTCACATAAAAAGATTCTCATTGAATGTTTCTTTTCTCACCTGCAGCTCATGCTTTTTTTGTGTAGAATCACCTAATAATAGTATTTCAATATAGTTGTCTTCTCTAGCTTTTGAAAATATAATTTGATATTTTTCTTGTTTCAGTTTTTTTCTTAAAGGTAAGTTGAAAGACATGTATTGGTGATCCTTACATTTGTATCTCATATCCCAAAGTGTATTGTATTCAGAAAATTAATCAGATTGCCCCACCCCATGACATGATGAATTATTTACATAATGGAAATCTTCCAGCATAATTCTGAAACCAAAATAACAGTGTTTAGTAGAAATTTGTTCCTAACTGGAGACTGGAGAGCAATGAAAGGTGGCAAGTTATTAGAGAGAAGAAACTGTGAAATTCATCAGTCATTTGTAGCTACACTGTTACCCTCTTTCACTGTCTTTAAATGCTCTAGTTTTCACTGTCCTCCTCTTTTGACATAAGTCGTGATAAGAATCTCAGGGGGTCTACATTTATAGCTTACAATAGCTTATAAGGAAATGAATGATACCTTTTCACTTGGCAAATACGAGTACTAATTTCCTCCAATCAATATTCTGTGCACTCTCCAGGAAGACCCACCACACTGTGCGAGACTATGGGGAAAGCTGAGATTTGGCTAATGCGAACATATTGGGATTTTGAATTTCCTCGTCCATATTTGCCTAATTTTGAGTTTGTGGGAGGACTGCACTGCAAACCTGCCAAGCCTTTGCCTAAGGTAGGCTTATGACAGAGACGATCTTAATTATTTGATGGTGTAAGAACTGATTTTCCTTTAAGGTTAATATCTTTAATAGCAAAGATATATTACTGAGTAACTCCACCCTGCCAGGAGAATGCCTGCTCTCATATTTACTTTTCTATTAACTGTAGTGGATCATTTGAACTTGAGAATTTAAGCTAAAGAGTGTATCTGTGGAGAGGGAAGCTGGAGGGGGAGTTGGGAGAAGTAGGGGGGGGATGATTAACTGTGGTCAGGATGTATTTTATGTGAGAAGAATATTTTAAGTACAAAAAAAATAAAATAAAAAAGAAACTAACAAAAATGGAATAAAGGGTGTATTAAAAATGTTTTTCTGTAGTGTGGATACTACAGTGGGGGTGGAAAAAAAAAGCACCATGGATCACCAGGGAAATGCTGACTCTTCCTCAGACGCCTGAGAAAGCTGTGCACAGTGACACCTTCCCTGACTGTTTGGTAGAGAAAAAATGCCCCCATGAGAACTCCTGATGAATTGTTTAGGATTTGATGAGCAAGAGAAAGCACATGTTGAGAGCCTTCAGGATTAGCTATAGCTCTCAGATTTTATGTGTGTGTTACTAGACACAATGTGACCTGTACTTTCATAGGAACAATTGGTATGAAACCACTATCAGCAACTGATAATGAAGATTACTGTAAATTTTAACATGATATCATTAAGGATATATAGAGATAGTTTAGATGATGTTTTTAGGGAACATCAAACAAAGAATGTTTGATGCAGACTGAGACTCATCTACATCAAGCAAAATAATAACAAGAATAGACAGAATCAAATATTATAATAGTTTTATAATGATTATATTAGGACTACCTTGTTACACGACACACAAGCCATGATAATAATTCCAAAAGTCCAGCTCACTGGCTTCACTAATATTCATCCAAGTCAACAAACACTTCATTTTCTTTCAGTTACATTTTGTGTATAACATGTTCACTTGCAAAGACAAATGACGTTCCTATTTTCTGTTCCCTTCTATGGTGATTTGGTGTCATATTCATTCTTGAATATACCTTATATATTTTTTTTTCAGAAAACATTTCCTCATACAGTTCCTATCTGGTTTTACATGTCATGGGATGGAGAATATAAAAGTTTCTTTGACTCGTATTTCCATGTTTTCTACCTAGAATTGTGAGTGAACTAAATTTCCTTCTAATGATTCTACACATTTTCAACCAAATGTCATGTTTGCAGGAAATGGAAGAGTTTGTCCAGACGTCAGGGGAACACGGTGTTGTGGTGTTTTCTCTGGGGTCAATGGTCAAAAACCTGACAGAAGAAAAGGCCAATCTCATTGCCTCAGCCCTTGCCCAGATTCCTCAGAAGGTCAGTAAAACCCTTGATCTTTGAGACCAGAGCAGCTTCAGACAGTAGATTGAAACTGGTAGTGGTATTTGTAGAGAGAAGCTAAAACCTGTCAGCTGCTGAACATGACTAATGATGGTTTTCAACAGTTAGTGCTATTTTTTTTATATATTTGTTCATATTTCCTTTATTATCGAGTTACTATAAAAAATAGGCTTCTATAATCTATTAATAGGATAGAAAAGAAAACATTAGGCCACTTCTAGAATCATTTGATCTGGATTGACTGACACTGAATTTCTGAAATTTGGTTTACCAGCATGATTTAAGAAGAAAGGTGAGAGACCCTCGGGACTCAAAAGGGAGGACCCTAGATGAAATGCTCTGCAATGAGTAGAAGGGGCTTGTAGAACCCACCTCCAGCATAAAGACAGCACATCAAGAGAGGGATGGGGTTGCTATCTCACAGTCGAAACTCTGACCCATAATTGTTCCTGTCTGAAATAACTGAAGGGATGGAAATGGAGAAGATCCTTAGGAAAAAAAGGTGCAGGGACAGGCCCAAAAGGGGATCCAGCTCAAGGGGGCGGGGTCAAGGTCTGACAACATTACTGAGGCTATGGAGTGCTCACAAAAAGAGACCAATCATGACTGCCCTCAGAAAGACCCAAGGAGCAGCTGAAAGAGTCAAATGCAGATATTTGTGCCCAATCAATGAACAGAAGCTGCTGACCCCTCTGGTTGAATTAGGAAAAGGTGGGGGAAGCTGAGGAGGAGGGCGACCTTATCATAGGACCAGCAATCTCAATTAACCTGTACCCCTGAGATCTTTCAAACACTGGATCACCAACCAGGAAGCATACACCAGATGATATGAGGCTCCAACACATATACAACAGAGAACTTTTGGGTCTGGGTTTAGTCAGAGAAGATGTGTCTAACCTTCAAGAGCCTGGGGGCCCCAGGGAGTTAGAGGTCTGATGAGGTAAGTGGGGTGGGGACAGCCTAATGGAGACAGGGGGCAGGAAGAGATATAGGATGAGGAACAGCAGGAGGGTGGACCAGGAGGGGAATAAAATCCTCAGCGTAAAAAAAAATGAGTAATAAAAAATGGAAAAAAAGAAGATACTATACATCCTTTAGAACGAAATCATGCTAAAAGCTATACTTCAACATTCTGAATCACATTAAAATTATATGAAAATAAAGGTGTTTTAGAAATAGAAGTCCTAGAGTATACTATTTTTTCTAAATTGGATATTCTAGAGTTGTACAAACAAAATTTGAATGTTATTTTAAAATATAATGTATTTTATAATTTATAGCACTCTGGTAATGTTAAAGTTCATCATTGTTATTCTATAATTTAATTCTATTTATTCCTATTCATGGACTAAGCCAGTGTCAGCCCTGTATCAGTTAGTTTTCACATAATCGTACAAAGGTAATATATTCATAGGTATCTTAAAACTTGGGGCCTTTATACCTACACTTGTCTCTTCCAGTCTTTCTCATTTAGAAATTAAAAGCTTGTCTCATTACTCCAAAAATAAGTTTGTAAAAAGTGATTTACAGGTAAGCCCAATATAGTTCTCTCTTAAAAACAAAAAACAAAAAAAAAAAAGAAAAGAAAAGAAAAGAAAAAAAGAAAAACCTCCTTATATGTACTCTAGTTTGTTCCTAATGGCTTCTCAGTAACAACTATCAAAGTAATAATCTATGTTTATTTGACCATTAGTAAGATCCATTAAGAGTGGCTAATTATGGACCTACCCTGCAACTCTGTGTTTGCAAACGCCCATATCTGTAACTCCCTTCTCAAATATGACCTAAAGAATGTACACTGTGCTCAGCCACTGGCTGCAAAATCAAAGCATTGTCTTCCACAGGTCTTGTGGCGCTACAAAGGAAAGATACCAGCCACATTAGGATCCAATACGAGATTGTTTGACTGGATTCCTCAGAATGATCTTCTTGGTAAGACTCTGGGGCCAGAAAACTCTGTGTAGTCAGGAAGCAAGTTAAAACTTAAAATTATTGGATGTTTCCAACTGTCTCAATGCTAAGAAATTGCTTACGTTTTTTTATATTACTTCAAGTTTTGCTTTTTTGTGTTAGCATTGGGTATCTAGGACATTTTGCATGCAAAGCAAATACTCCACCACTGAGCTGCAGCACAGTCTTTCACCTCCAGGTTTAAGGAAGAAATAATTGAGTTGTAAACATCCATGGTTACCCTGTGCACAAAAAGACATCTTGAGCTTCTTCATTTCCCATCAGACGTTAGACATCTCTACCTCAGTAATACCTTCCCAGACAGCTAAAAAGAGTTCATTTCCCCACTCTGGGAGGATAATTTCCTAGAGTAGCAATGTCTCATGCTCAACATTTGTAGAAAAGGTTGCCTTCAATGATGACAACGAGCACGGAATCTATGCTCACCCCTTCCTTTGTCCTCAAAATAGGACATCCCAAAACCAGGGCTTTTATCACCCATGGTGGAACAAATGGAATCTATGAGGCCATTTACCATGGGATCCCGATGGTGGGAGTTCCCATGTTCGCTGATCAGCCTGACAACATAGCTCACATGAAGGCTAAAGGAGCAGCTGTGGAGGTGAACATGAACACGATGACGAGTGCAGATCTGCTCAATGCTGTGAGAGCAGTCATCAACGAGCCATCGTAAGTACCGAATCTTGTATAGCCATGGCTGACATGGTTAGGCTGTCATTGTTCTGGAATGTTCTAAAAACTCCATCCTCTTGAACTTGGTTTAATACAAGTAACAAGAAACTGATGTAAATATTGCTTGTTTCATTTTCAACTAATGAAGCTATTTCCAAAAATTGAAAATAAATCGGACTTAAATATTCAGTAAACATATTTTCCAATTATATTATCAGCATATATATTCTTGCATAGAATCATGCATAATTAACTATTAACCCTGTATTTCCACATATTAATGTTATAAGTAACCTCTAAGTATTTCTATTGCCTAAACATTATAAAAATGTCTTAATTGAGGAACTGTATATGTGTTGTGAATATCAGTAATTCTTAGTATGAGTTTTCATTTTCCATAAATATTGACCTTAAAATCTATCCAACTAAAACCATTACTAAGGTATAAATGGCTAATGATTTGATTCACTTTACTAAATATAAGAAAATCTATGATTGTTTTCAGCTCAACATCCCAGAATGTTTATTAGACTATGTTAGATTTGAAAAGCATCTTTGCGAAAAAAAAATAGAACCACAGTTACTGTCAGAAACTCCACTCATGCACTAAAATGCATGTCATTTAAAACAACTTCCCACTAACTCCAAGCCTACTACTACTACTGATATTACCTGAAATCACAAGTATGTAATATTTGCATCACAGTCTCAGATTTCATAAAACCTTTAAAGAGTATGAAAGATTATATATTAATATGTAAATGATGTTATTTTAACTGCTTAGAAAATTTTGCGTCATACTTCATTGCTACGTATGATATGAAATGTTATGCTAACATGTTTATCAATTACGCTGTCTTATAACAAAACCTTACTGGTATCCACTAAAATATTTTCTATCAAGAATATGCAATTTTAGCTTTAAATTTTGTATTGAAAAGCTTAACTTAGAATTTGATTTATAAATAAAAAAATTATTTGCTAAAATTTGTTAGAAGGAACATGCAAACTATTATTTTTTAGGGACTATAGCTCAAGGCAATTGAAAAAGAATAGGTGGTTTAATTTGTATTGATCTATTTTATTTTATATATTTGTTTTCTTTTATTTTAGTTTATAAACTATATTTTTATTCTTTGAGCATATATATATGCTAACTTCTAACATGTCTAACTTCTTTTTTTAAATAAACCACTGAGTCTGATGTGTGCTGCCCATAGCACATAGGTTTGGATTTATCCACTAGATCAGTGTTAACACACCATGACCAAAACTTTAAAGAAAACTCACTCTCCCTTCTCTATCAGCTACCACCTGCCCATAGTCTGTCCACTATCACACACAAAGAAGGACACACATGAATAAGCCCACACTGTGGCTCTTGAACACCCAAGTGTTAACCACTTTTCCTAGTCCTACAGATGCCTTGGAACCAATGGGACATCTCTTCACAAACCACATTGCTCCCATTATCTCTATGAATAAAGTCTAGATAGATTCCAGAACTTTCCCTATGGCCAAACCAAAGATAAATGTATTAATTCTCCCTACTTACTATGAAACTTCAAGAGAAAGCATACTTTACCTTCCAAATACTTAGCTCTCTCCTTGATGTTATCTGGTTTTGTCTTGCTTTGTTCTGTTTTGTTGTTTTGTTTTGTTTTGTTTTGTTTTCTTTTCTTTTCTTTTGTTTTGAGATAGTGTTTTACTATGTAGCCCTGGCTGGCCTGCTGGGCCCTGGATACTGTCAGAGAAGATGGTTAAGATTGTTAGGTCTGTAGTAAATGCTCTTATAATAACGAACTGATTAGTTAAACATGTGCCACATACTTACTTTAAAAAAACAACAACAAATGTTTGTTTGTGCATTTTTCAAGTTATAAAGAGAATGCCATGAGACTATCAAGAATTCACCACGATCAGCCAGTGAAGCCCCTGGACAGAGCCGTCTTCTGGATTGAGTTTGTCATGCGTCACAAAGGAGCCAAGCACCTTCGTGTGGCAGCGCATGACCTCAGCTGGTTTCAGTACCACTCTCTGGATGTGATTGGGTTCCTGCTGGCTTGTATGGCATCTGCTATATTTTTGGTTATAAAATGTTGTTTATTTGTATTTCAAAAAATTGGTAAGACAGGAAAGAAGAATAAAAGGGACTAGATGAAGGAAAGACATCTCAGGTCTCTGGGTTTGGTCAAGCACCAACTGGAGTAGCAATAGTACTTGGAAACCCAGGGAGTCGCCAGTCGCCTATCTTTATCCCATTTTCAATCATTCCATTCCTGTCTTAGCTTGAGGTAAATTGGAGGATGCAACATACTTTCCTGAAGACATTTCATCTTTCCTTTGCTATTTCAATGACGGTCCTATCGTTTCCTTATATTCCTGGCACAGGGGCACTATTAATTTAAATATGTTCTTTTAGAATGTCATTTAAGTATGAACAAGATAATGATAACAAGTCTGGATCATTTGAAAAGGCACACAGGGTATACTGAATTTTATTTAAGGATCATGCAAGGGTCATGTATACAGGTCCTCATGGAGCGCACAAATTGGGCTCTGACCATAGGGATTAGTGTATTATGAGAAGAATCATTATTTTCTTTTTAAATAAATGCCAGCTATTGTGTTTCTCTGGTGTCACAGGCATTAGAGGATCAGTTCAGAACTGGGACACCATATTATAGTAGGAAAAATACATAAATTGTTAGTACATTTAAATTATGCTGGTCTATTTTTTTGCTTTTCCCTAAAATATATATCTGCATGCTTACTCTCCAGTCAACGGTTTTAGATAGTTTTTCCAAGAAATGAAGGCATGAATGGATCCACCACTTTTTTGCAAATAACCATCACTAATAATATTTGAAAGTTATTTCTAGAAAAATAAATATTAAAATATTGTAATAATTTCTTAAATTTTAACTGACTGCTCTTTGGATCTGTGTTAATCCATTATACTTAAAAATTGTGTAGTTCATACTCTATAATCACTATTTATAATGAAGTGCTTAATTTTCTGCTAAAATAAAAAAACTTATATTGTGATCACTGTGTTTTTTCCAGTCTCTATTTTCTATAAATTTAAACTCATCATTGAGTTGTAACAACAAGTATATATTAGTTTACCAGGTTTACTGAGAATAGGACAATAGGTGCCCAAATTAAAGAACAGGGCACTTACCTTGATGTAGGTGAGGCCTGAAATAATAGAATTGATGTTATAAAGAATTTACTAATAGATTTGCTTAAAAGTAATTAAATAACACTAAGTAGAATTTAGCTAAAGGAGCACTGCATCAAAAATATCCCAAGGATAAATAATGTGCTAGCCAAGGCAGACCAACAAAATTTTGGATGCTCAGAGGCTGTTTCTTCACCCTGATTAGGCTAATTAATGTGGATGTCTCCTGAGAGGCTCTGCCGGAGCCTTACTGATACAGATTAAGATGCTTGTAGCTAACCCTTAGACTGAGCACAAGGACCCCTGTGGAGGAGTTAGAGAAAGGACTGAAGGAGCTAGGTAGACCCCCCAGAGCTCCCAGGGACTAAACCCCCAACCGAAGAGTATACATGGAGCAGAGTCATATGTAGCAGAGGACGGTCTAGTCAGGCATCAATAGGATGAGAAGCCCTTGGTCCTGTGAAGGCTCATTTCCCCAGTGTAGGAGAATGCCAAGGTGGGAGAATGAGCTGGGAGTGGGTGGGAGGGAGAGGGAGCACCCTCATAGAAAGCAGGGGGAGAGAGGATGAGGGAGGAGAGAATTTTGACATGTAAATATGTAAACTATCCAATAAAAAAAGAAATGTAAATAAATAAGATATCCAATAGAAAAACGAAATGATCCATTGCCATAACAATGGAGACAGCTCTGACTTACAGCCAGCAATTAGGTCCATTCTAACTCCAAGGGGAGATCATCCCTCCAAGGGGCAGCTCAGTTAGCAGGGCAGTGTGACAACCACCATTAGGTGCTGGTCTGTCCTCCAGTCTGCTGTGCTCTTATTAGCAAAATGCGTTCTGCCAGGTGAACAAATGAACATGGGTAACAGCCATCCGAAGGAACAACGCTGGTGGATGGTGTAAGAAATAACTATATAATATTCTTGTATATGTACACAACTAGAGGATCACATAAATTGCTATAATACTGTGGACATTAAAAGCATCTGGTAAATATTAACAACTTTATCACAAAATGACTCATATTGATGCATTTTGATTTATTTTTATTGGATATTTTTTATATACATTTCAAATGTTATTCCTTTCCTGGATCCCTGTCCGTAAGCCTGCTGTCCCATCCCCCTCTCCCTTCATCTATGAGGGTGTTCCCCCTCCCAAACTACCCCCTTAATGCCTCCACACCCTGACATTTCCCTACATTGGGTGGTCCATCCATGGCAGGACCAAGGGCTTCTCCCATTGGTGCCCAACAAGGCCATCCTCTGCTATGCAGCTGGAGCCACCAGTCTGTCCCATATGTACTCTTTGGGTAGTGGTTTAGTCCTTGGGTTACATTTTGAAAAGGACTTTTGGTGTTGGATGCATGGTCACCTCCCCTTTACATTTTAATTTTTTTCCAGGTGAGATCAAAGTACGGTAGTCATACATTGAGAAGTAGTGGACTAGCCACGCCAGCAATGTGAGAAGCTGGGGTTGAACACCATGGAGCCTAAGAACCCCTTTTGTTCTCTGGTACTTCCACCACTCAATTTCCTTCTCACTTACGTTTTCTCACTCTTTTCTTCTGATATTTTCTTCTGCTCCTCCTTTGCCTTAGTGCTATCAGAAGTTAAGTGAAGCTGCAGAAAATCCTCAGTGATATAAGCCACATTCATCAGTGCAACTTATTTTATCTGTAGATTACAAAACGAAGAGCTGGGAAATGACTTCTATAGCTGCAGTACTTAGAATAGGTTTGGCCCCCATAGACTCATGTGTTTGAATGATTGGCTCACGGAGAATGGCACTATTAGGGGTTATGGCCTTGTTGGATGGGGTGAATCACTGTGGGGTTGGGCTTGAGGTCTTCTAGGTTTAAGCTCTGCCTAGAGTGGAATTCCAATCTGCTCCTGATGCCTTTTGATCAAAATGAAGAACTCTCAGCTACTGCTCCAACATTATGCCTGCTTGCATGCCTCCATGCTTCTGTCTGTGATGATCACGGATTCACAGTCTGATACTATAAGCCAGCCCCAATTAAATGTTTTTCTCTATAAGAATTGTCTTGATCATGGTATCTCCTCACAGCAATAGAACCCAAACTAAGAAAATAAAAGGCATTTGTGAAATTAGGCCTATGAAGAAACTCGGGCTTCATGAAACAGAGGCCAGGCTATATCAGCAGAGTTAGTGCTAAGTCTTATCACATAGCATTTAGATGTGTATAAGAGTAGGGAGGAGCTACAAAGTACGTTGCTCAAAAGTTCTTTTAGTCTCTTCAAAGGAAAGAGCTCATAGGTTGGTTAATATTCTAAAATTTATCAACTCCACATCAGCATGTTAAAACAATATGTCTTCATAATTTCACATTACTTTCTCCTGGCATGGTTGTTGAATGGTGGATGTTATAAATTTTGTTTATTCTAAACCTGTTTTAAGAATTGAGTCGGTTGCAGACTACAAGAGAATATTGAATTAAAAATTACTAGCTGAAAGTGATAACAGAACCCTAATAGTTTCCATTAATAGTGAATCATAGCAGTTATCACTGCCCAATTCAAAATATCACCTCTAAATTACATCATTATGAATTAATTATTAAAAATTTTAAAGGAAATAAAGAAGGCTACTTTTTTAAGAAGTCTCAGTCTTACTCTAAATCCTTTGGAGCTTAGGTCTGTAAATACAAAGAAAAAGAAAAAGGCATACATTTGGCTTTAAATGTAAATATATGCTACATCCTTGAAGATTGCACCTCAGATACATGAGGTATGGTGTGGTACCTGTTGAGTCCTTCATGACATGGTTTCCCACTCTAAAGCAGAGACAGCTGGACTTGGGTTTCCATGAGTGTTGATGGTTGCTTGGGTGTGGGACTTGTTAGTAATAATGTACTATTATTACTATTGTTAGTATTTATGTTCCTCCTTTGCGGAATGCTTTCCCTGTTAAGGTTAATGACCCTATGATAATTAGAAACAGGATGAGTCTGGGAGGCAAGAATATGTTCCTCAGCAAAAGTGTAAACACTGTGGTAAAGAACTCTGAAAACATGAGTTCGCGAATATATAATTTTTAACTATGTAACCTGTAGGGGTACAATATGAACTTTTCGAGTGGCTTCACAGACCTAAACGATCGGACACCTGCACTAATGAGGCAGCTTATCAGAAAGATATTTAGGAAAGAGATAACGAGATTTAAGGAATGGTTATCTCAGGGCAAGATCCCACCCAGCTACATTTATTGTTTGTGCTTACACAGGTAGGCAGATACCCGTTCATCCTAGAACAGAGTGAGTTCAGGTTCAGGCATGGTAGGAATGGTAATCTCAGGATGGGATCACCTGTAGCTAAACTTACAGTTTGTACTTAGAAAAGCAGGCAGATCTCTGAGATCATTTGCTTTGTTAAAAAATAAAAAAGTACTTTCTGTCCTTTTCTCAGAATCAAGCTGCTATCATCATAAAATGCTGATTTGTGAAATAATCAAATGGAAATCTGGGATAATGATTGAATAGACATGTAAATGAAAGACTGGGCTTTGATCTGCAAGAGATGAACCATCTACACAGCTGTCTGGAGTGCCAGCTAAAGCAGAGCACAGAGTTTTCTGCTTGTACCCATGATTGACTTCCAGTCGTTCCATTACTACTCCCAAGCATCCCTTTCTAGGAAGCCCACTCTAAGGCAAGGCTAATCCTTGGCAGTGTCCTAACCAAAACCTTAAACACTCAACATTAAATAATGCACCTTTAAAATTGCAACCGTTGACATCGCTGCAATCCCTTTGCTATAAATTTGTCACTATGTTCAATGTTAAAGTCAAGATTGTGATTTTGGTGAACACTTTATGAAGATGATTGGAAATTAGAACTATTTTCCTGCAAACCAACAAATGCATCATCCAATATTTGGCTGCCTTGCTGTAGGAATCAGTGTCTGTAGGGAGCTGCGAGGTAAAGCAAAGATGGTGTGGACATCCAGCCCCGTCTGAATGTAAACAACTTACCGCGCATGCTCAGGCTTGTTCCCTTGCTAGGGCGGCCCTAGGATAATGAGGTGATCCGACGCCCTCCTGTGGTGAACAACAGTACTGCGCATGCGCGGATTTGCACCTGGTGTCAATCTGGCTGGGGTGATACTATGCTAATGGGGTGATACTATGCTAATGGGGTGGTTCATGATGCGCCAATCTCTGGAGGACAAGTAGCTGGGGTGATAGTGGGGTGATTCGCGCTCCGCCAATCCCTGGAAGATATTTGACATACGACCACAGCCTGTTGTGTATATAAGGCGAACGCCTTTGCGGTTCGTGGTCCCCATATCAACAATGAGGTGGTCCTACAATAAAGGCTGTTGAGAAGAATCCGACCGTGTTGTGTCTTCCTTGCGGGCTGGGGTGGGCGTGACAAGTGTCATATTAGGTTGTTGCTTGAATGTAGCTGCTATTAACACAGTAGTTGTGCACCAGTTTCAATGACACTACTAGCCTTGGTAAGGTGATCTAATGTGTGGAGTAAGCAAATTCTCCATTCTGGCCCTCATAGCTCTATTGCACATGAATTATACAATTTTCTGGAAGACCAGCAAAAGAGATTGACAGCAAATAGGCAAATAATTTGTCTAACCTGCTTTATAGTAGATACAACTGTCAACCTATGAAATGCATATCAGACAAACAAGAGCCTTGTGTATTGTGTTTGTCGGCAAATTCCTTTTTCCTTGGCTTGTTAGACATACTGATTATATCTAACATTATAATTTTTAAAGGCCTGTGTATACTTTCTGGACAGTCAAGGCTCTTCTGAGACAGAGAAAGAACATATAGGAGGCCTAGGTACCCAGTAGGCAGTTGATGACAAAGTTAATGTAAAAATTAAGAACATGAACATATACTGGACAGATGATAATCTTAGATGAGAGAGAATCCAAATGCTATTGCAAAACCCTGTGACTATAGTGAGTCAGAAACACAGAACATCATTTCAATAGATGAAGTAGAACTATACTGAAGAGGAAGAAATATTGCATAAAATGTGCTTTATCTGATTTGGAAATTTGCTTGTTAATGCTGTCTTGAACAATTTTAATGAAATTGGGAAGCGAACCAAGAATTCCAACATAGAAACTACAAAGAACACGTGCTGACAGCTCTAATAGAGTTATCTTGTGAGAAAGATTACAAGTGTGTAGACAATTATTGTACATGTTCCTTCTCTGTGCCACTCTGATAATTCTCAATATTTTTTCTCTTAGTTTTCTCAAACAATTACACTTCTGATTTCTCTGCTATTGCTCTTTTGTGATATAATAAAATCTGTCTTCACAGAAAGTGGAAGGCTTTATTCAGAGCTCTGGAGAGCATGTGGTAGTGTTTTCTCTGGGATCAATGATTAGTAACATAACATAAAAAAGTCCAATGCAATTGTATCAGCCTCTGCATAGTTTCCACAAAGTGTGAAGTAAAGTGTGCCCATGTGAGTCCACTGCTACTCAAGAATATTAAAATATGTAAAGCTTTGATGGGAGAAACTCCCTTGTGAAAAAGTAATGTGTCTGTATTACTTTTAATTTATTTTGTAAGTGTAGAAAGAAAAATGAACACAATGGATGCTATAATTGTAAAGACTATGCTGTGAATTGGTCATGACTTTGACAAAGGCATTACGTCACCATGTGCATAGTATAACACGTTAGCATTATTGTGATACTGCAAACAAGAATACAAAGAACCAGAGAATCTGTCTTTTCTTTGAGGGTGATTTGAGGTCATTGTACATATTAAAGAGATTTCAAGAAGTTTGATTTTTCATCAATAACCTCACCAACACAGTAATTTTGAATGGTATCCAAAATAGTTAGGAAAAAAAATAGCATTCATTGTATGCTAATCATACAATCTTCCTCTTCATTCTAGACTTGGAGTAAACAGAATCATTTAGAGGCAGACAAAGGTTCACCAACACTCAAGTCAAGTATTCTTTCTGCTATGTTAGCAGAGAAAAGGGGAATAAAGAATGTGCCTTGCCAACATGTGTAGTAGGGAGATGTAAAAGAGGTGGAGATAGATGGGTTCTGTCCTTACAGGGAACCTCCCGAATGATAAAATACCCATCAGAAAGAAACCCTTGTCATTGGAAAAAGAAATAGAAGTAAAGATATATATTTGAAAAAGCATGTGTCATGGGAACCTCAATCTTTGTAGTGTTTGCAAATAAATCATGCCTTAAACAGGTGCTATCTAACACTGACAGAATGTTTATTTAAACTCGGGTAAACTTTAGGTCTTACTGTGCTCTAAATTGTGATAGCATCCCAACATGTACACAATTCAATCCCCTTTGGAATATATTTTGTGTTACTTAAGAAGCAATTGGCAAAATAGAAAGATGAGGAAAAAGGAGGGGGTACCTTGTTATAAACAAAGCAAAGATGGCAAGAGGAAAAGCAGTAAATAATGTAAGGCTCCAGAGCATTAAATAATCCTATTGAAAAATGGGGTACAGCTAAACCGAGAACCTCAACTGAGGAATCTCAAATGGCTGAGAAGTACATAAAGAAAAGTTCATCATCCTTAGTCATCAGGGGAAATGCAAATCAAAACAACCCTGAGATTCCACCTCACACCAGTCAGAATGGCTAGATCAAAAACAGGTGACAGAAGATGCTGGAGAAGATGTGGATAAAGGGGAACACACCTCCTTTGCTTGTGGCATTGCGAGCTGGTACAACCACTTTGGAAATCAATCGAGAGGGCATTTCCTCAGAAAATTGAAAATAGTTCTACCACTCCTGGGCAGATACCCAAAAGATAATCCAACATATAACAAAGACACATACTCCACTATGTTCATAGCAACTTTATTGATAATAGCCAGAAGCTGAAAACAACCCAGATGTCCCACAACAGAGGAATGGATACAGAAAATGTGGTACATCTACACAATGGAGTACTACCTGGCTATTAAAAACAGTGATTTCATGAAATTCGCAGGCAAATGAATGGAACTAGAAAATATCATCCTGTGTAAGGTAACCCAGTCACAAAAGAACACACATGGTATGTACTCATTGATAAGTGGATATTAGCCAAAAAAAAAAATGCTGGAAAACCCATGATACAACTCACAGACTATATGAAACTCAAGAAGAAAGAAGATCACACCAAAGTGTGGATGCTACAGGACTACTCAGTAGGGGGAAGAGAATAATCTGGTAAGTAGAGGGAGAGTGACATCTGGGAGGGAGGGAGGAGGGGGAATTATAAAGGGGGAACAGTTCAGATATGGGAGGAGATGGGGGAGAAGTATAGAGGGTCAAGAATTTGATAGTAGGTATGTAGCAGTCAGGGAAGGGGAACTGGGTGTAGCCACTAGAAAGTTCTAGATGCCAGGGACTCAAGATGTCCCAAAATACCCAAAAAAGAGGAGCTAGAACCTGAAGAGACCATTTCCAGTGGGTAGGCATGGCTCCCAGTTGACGGATGAGGCCACCCAGCCACCTCAAACCACCACAGCACTTAGACTTTTAAATCTATTTCAATAAAACTTACTGCACAGCCAGAGTTAGACTTTTAGTTTTTTCACAAAATCAAGCAACTTTGAATTTTTTAATGGGCAAACATCCCTTCCTCCCCCTTCCTTGGGTGTTCCCTACCCTCCCCCATTGGCCTCCCCCAACAGTCTAGTTCACTGGGGGTTCAGTTCAGGAAGGGCTTCCCCTTCCACTGGTGTAGGATATTATTCTACCCCAGGTAGTCCTCCATGTATAGTCTTTTAGTGGCTTAGTCCCAAATGGGGTTCAAGCCCCTTCAAGCTCTTCCAGTTCATTCTCTGATTCCTTCAACGGGGGTCCCGTTCTCAGTTCAGTGGTTTGCTGCTGGCATTCGCCTCTGTATTTGCTGTATTCTGGCTGTGTCTCTCAAGATCGATCTACATCCGGCTGTCGGTCTCTTTTTTGCTTCATCCATCTTGTCTAATTGGGTGGCTGTATATGTATGGGCCACATGTGGGGCAGGCTCTGAATGGGTGTTCCTTCAGTCTCTGTTTTAATCTTTGCCTCTCTCTTCCCTGCCAAGGGTATTCTTGTTCCCCTTTTAAAGAAGGAGTGAAGCCTTCACATTTTGATCATCCGTCTTTTTATTTGTTCTCTAGGGTAATTCAAGCACTTTGTCAGTGAGTGCATAATGTATGTCTTTCTGTGATTGGGTTAGCTCACTCAGGATGATATTTTTCAACCATTTGCCTACGAAATAAAGTCGTTGTTTTTTCTTAATTTTTCTGTATCCATTCCTTGTTGAAGGGCACCCTCTCTATTATAAATACATTGGGAGCACGTGTCTTTTTTTATATGTTGGGGCATCCTTTGCCCAAGAGAGGTATAGCTGGATCCTCAGGCAGTTTGTCCAATGAAACCTCCAGACTGATTTCCAGAATGGTTGTACCAGTCTGCAACAACAATTGTTCCTCTTTCTCCGATCCTCGCCAGCAACCTGAGTTTTTGATCTTAGCCATTTCACTGGTGTGAGGTGAAATCTCAGGGTTGTTTTTTGATTTGATGACTAAAGACAACTTTAATTTTTTTGACACCTTTGGGTAGTTAAAACTACAAGTGATATTATATTCTAGGACATAATATTACAAAACTTGGAAAACATAAGATGATTTAAAGCATTGAGATTTGCTAAGAAAAATAAACCTTTTAAAGGGCTATCTTAACCATTTTTTAATTTCATAGAATTCTTTGATTTCGCTGATAATTTGACTTTGAGTTATAAATGAATATATTCTAGGACATTATGTTAGCAAAACAAAACTTGCAAAGTAATTTGAGAAAAATAAACATAAAGGTCTTATTTTTTACTCTCTCTCTCTCTCTCTCTCTCTCTCTGTGTGTGTGTGTGTGTGTGTGTGTGAATCTCTCTGCCTGTCTGTCTGTCTGCTTGTGGGTGGGTTTCTACAAATGAGTGTGATGTCTGCAGAGAATTGAGGTATCAGTGCTCCTCTACCTAATATTTCAGACACCCTTCTGACAGCAGGCAATGGTGTTAGGAAATTAACTTTGATCCTCTGCAAAATCTTAAGCTTTAGTTACCTCTGAGCACTGCCTCCAGCCCCAGAAATTTGAAATTTTAGTCAGCTAGTTCTCATCAAATATTGTGAATGATCACAAATCTTAATAGGTCATGCTATACAGCAACATACGCATTACTCTTCTCTTTAAGATAAGAGTGCTTTTTCACTTCACAAAGTATCCGTCTTTAGCTGAGGCATTATTGCATCCTTACTTTCTCCCAACCAGTCCATTGTTATGCCTTCTTTCCTTTCATGCCTTTGCTACAGTCATTATTCCCCAGGAACTTTTTTTTAACAACTGACCACAGTTTCCCCTCCCTTCTCTCCTCCTCCTCCCTCTCCCAAACTTCCTTCCCCTGCCTCCATTTCTCTTTAGAAAAGGGTGGACATCCCATGGGTATTAACCAGTAGATCCAGTAGCAGTAAGACTAGACACCTCCTCTCCTATTAAGGCTAAATGAGACAACCCAGAAAGAGCAAGTGTCCCAAAGACAAGCAGCAGTATTAGAGACTGCCTCTGTTCTCACTGCCATGAGTTCCACAGGAAGAGGAAGCTACGGAGCTACGGAACTGTAATATATATGCAGAGGGCCCAGGTCAGACCCATGCAGGCTCCCTTGTAGGCTGTTCAGTCTCTGTGAACCCTCTAAGCCCTGGTTAGTTGGTTCTGTGGGTTATCTTGTGCTGTTCTTAACCTATGGCTCCTACAGTCCCTTTTCCCCCCTCTTCCACAGGATTCCCCAAGCTCCCCCTAATGTTTGAATGTGGGTCTCTGCATTGCTTTCCATCAGTTGCTGGCTGGAGCCTCTCTGAGGACAATTGGGCTAGGCACCAATCTATAAATACAGCAGAATATCATTAGGAATCATTTCATTGACCTTTTTTTTTCAGCAGTGTTTGGATCTAACCTAGGTCTCTAGGCTAGTCTGCCTTTGGTTCCTGACCCTCCAGGCACTGTCAAGGATGGGGTCTCTATCTTGGCATGGGTCTCATGCTGGACCAATTACTAATTGGTCATTTCCACAGTTGCTGTACCACTTTAAAAAAAAAAAAGCCAATTAACTCAGTTTTCATCAGACATAAGAGTTCTAACCCTATGGTTCCATTCACAGACCAAGGTTATAGTCTCCTGACACATTTTCATAGAGACTTAAACTCACTCACAGCATAGCATTCAACATTCCACAGAGCCTCCTGCTTGGACATAGTTTCTTTTTGAACACTCTGTGATTCATATACTGAACTGAGAACTCTCCACTCCAGTGGTCATAATTCCAACCTCATTTCTCTTCAGCACCTCTTCTTCTCTTCATCGTCCTTGGTAGCCTTTATCTGGCTTCCTTCCTGACGCTCAGCTGGTACATCTGCTCTCCTTCCATTCTTAATTTTAAAATATCACATTTTGTCACAGTTCTTAATGAGCTGAAGGTAAAGTTGTTAAACAACAAGATCCAGTTCTTCATACGTAAATAGTTGCAATTTACAAACTGGTAATCTATGGGTATCTTATTAGATAGACCTCTCTTGACCTGGGTGTTCCTGCACCCAGAAAGTTAATATTTAATTTACCTTATATCTAAATTGTTACTCAACTGAACAAGCCTCAGTCTTTGCAGAACGGCTGGGGGGAGGCACACCATGGTGTCTGTAAAATGGGCGGTGGCAGTTTTTCTGTTGCAGCTTTGCTGGAGTGGCTGTGGCATCTGCGGCAAGGTCCTTGTGTGGCCCTGTGATATGAGCCACTGGCTGAATCTCAAGACTATTCTTGAGGAACTCGCAGCAAGAGGGCATGAGGTGACAGTCCTGAAATATCCCAGTATTATCATAGATCAGAGTAAACTTACTCCACTGCACTTCGAGAATATCCCTGTGCTGTATGAAAGTGAGGTGGCCGAGAATTATCTAAATGAAATGGTAAACCTAGCTGTGAACGTCATGCCAAACCTGTCACTGTGGGAAGCAGCAAGAACATTTCAAGATTTCTTTCTTCAGCTGACTGGCATTTTTGAAGATCTCTGTAGGAGTGCATTGTACAACCAGACATTCATGAACAAGCTACGGGACGCAAAATATGATGTAATGGTTTTGGACCCTGTCGTTCCCTGTGGAGAGCTGGTGGCAGAAGTGCTTCAGATCCCTTTTGTAAACACATTGAGGTTCAGCATGGGCTACTCCATGGAGAAATACTGCGGCCAACTTCCAGTTCCACTTTCGTATGTACCGGTTGTCATGAGTGAACTAACAGACCATATGACCTTTACAGAGAGGGTGAAAAATATGATGCTTTCACTGTTTTTTGAGTTTTGGCTCCAGCAATATGACTTTGCATTCTGGGATCAGTTTTACAGTGAAACTCTAGGTAAGAGACTAGTTTTCGTGCTAAGCTAGTTGTTAAGCATTACTTTAAGGCTTAATAGATGTTTTAAAACAATAAAAGGAATACATTTTATACATTTTGAAGTTCGTGGAAAACTCTGCAAGTGAAAGTGATAAATCATTTATTGATAAAAAATCAGAGAGGCACAATGAATTTATTTTGCTATTATTACCATGTGATTATAATCATTAAACTAATAGTATTTTGAAATTTATTAGCCCATTATCAGTTCTAAACGAAGGGATATGCAGATAAATATCAATGGGATACAACATGATTTTATTTGTTACATACCAGAAGACAATTAATTCCAGGATGTGGGATGTTCATTTTAAAAAATTGTAGGTCTCTTAATGGTAAACAATACACTGCTGCGAAAATAAAAAACCTCTTGTGTCACTAATGATATGAAATATAAAGTAATTTTATGATGAGAAATATTTACTATGTAATGCATTGCTTCTGAATTTTATTCTACAGTTATTTGCAACCACCAATTTGCCTTCGATTTATACCATTCTTCTGACAATTTAGGTACCTTATATTTTTATGTATGCTGCCTATTAAGGATGAGTCATGGAAGACTGTGGTTAAAGCAACCTTGGCAATCTAGCACAACCAAGAATTAAACTGTTAAATATTTTCTTACCATCAGCATGTCTTTCTGTTGGGTATTTAATGTATCATTAACATTCTTGATAAGAAAAAAAAATAAAACTGCATAGAAACTGATCATTGAGTCAGTCTCAGAGTGACATCAGGCTGAAAGGCGAAAACCAGTCATTCCTAAGAAAACAGAATGAAATTAAAAAAAAAAAAAAAAAGTAATTGCCCAGGCGAAGTGAAAACTTTTAATGTACTTTAACCTCTGGAAAACGGTATTTTAGAGATTGATACTATTTCCATGTTTCTGTATTCTACTACCTGAAATATAACCTCCTCTAGCAAACGTGTCACCATGACAGTGTGAATGGAGACAACAGAATGTGACGGCGTGAGTGGAGACAACTGTGACCTGACAGAGTGAGTGCAGACATTGTGGTATGACAGTGTGAATGACAGTGCTCATCAGAGCCAGCCCTCAGGAAAGATGATTCCAGGTCACTTCCAGCTGAATTTCTCTACGCACTGTTTCAGGGTTGTAGAGTATCTTTATCAATAGGGCCTTTCAGATTTTGCGAGTACCTAAAGGCAATAGCAACAAGTTATGTTGTGTTAGGCACCTCCTGGACTCTAGGCCAACAACTTGAAAGAATTGTTCCCATGCCTGGACCTAGGATTTTTGTTAGACAGTCTATGCTTCTTGCCGGAGTGAGAAATATTATCACTTTGCATGCTTTGTGGCATAATTACATGTATATGTGTGCAAATATATTTTATTCATTTTTGAGTAAGCTTATAATTTATTGTTTCCCTATCACTACTTTCATTCGTTGTTTCTTGATCTTAGCCATTGCAACTGGGGTAGGATCAAATCAAAATAGCTTTAAGCTTCATTTCTTTAATTGCTAAGGACGTTAGGCACTTTTAAAGAGATTCTTTATATGGTTTTGTGTTTCTTTGGAGAAGTCTCATTCCAGGTCCAGAACCCAGTTTTATTTGCTTTGTTTATTTTCTTGGTAGATTTTTATATTCTACATATTAATGTTATCTGTTGGATAGTTTTAAACTATTCCAAATCCATGTTCTAGGTTTCCCCTTCACTCAAATTCTTCCCTCCTTTTTGCTTTATATGTCCCATTTGTCAACTGAAGTACTTAACTTCCTGTGCTTATTTTGGTAGGATTTGACCTGTTTTGTTCTAATAGTTTCATGTTTTATAATTTTCACATGGAGATCTTTGATGCATTTGGAGAAGACTTTGTGCACAGTGATAGATACAAGTTAATTCCATTCCTTCCATACTCATCATTTGTTGAAGATGTGTATTTTTGACATCTTCATCAAAAAGGAAGATGACTGTTGTTATATGCAATCATGTTTGTGCCTTGTACTCAGCCTTTTACTTTGAATTTGCCTTTAACTAAAATCATTCTCGACAGGAATGTTGTAATTTGATCTGCAGATGGTATCATTAGTTGAAGATTGAGGTTATATTAAAAGTTGGAGGGAAATAACGCAGTGTGAACATTCTGGCTCTATCAGAATCTGTTTTTCAATTCTGGTCCTGAACCCTCTGTGCCTTTTGATACCTGCTTACTGCAATAGAGTAACATAGATGCCTTAATTGAACATACCGTGATGCATTGGGTAGACTATAGGCCTACTTCTCTCACACTGTGTTCCTTTCTAAGGAACTTGGAAACTTCTAAGAGAAAAATTCAATTAGTAAGCAAATCTATGTTGCTGTATCAAACAATCCTACTGTAATGGCACAGCATGAAAAGAAGCTTTAATGTTTTGGTAACAGTCTGAGTAACAGTCTGTGGAGATTTGATGATCTGAAATTTACAGTTCTTTAGGTGTACAATTTTCATTTTAGTGTCTGTCATTGAGAAACAATGTAAAAAAAAAATCCATGCACAAGTCAGGGTACCTGGCACTTGTAGGAGCTCAATTACCAGATGGAGGTTGTGGGGTTTGATGGAAATTCAGCACCAAGGACTCACCAAGTTTTCTTAACGAGAGCAAATTTATTTATTGGAACAGCAAAATGACCAGCCAGGAATTCAGCACAGACTGGGGAGCTGATACTGTAACCGACTCTTCTGGGGGAACAGGTTTTAGGGTCGAAAATTATAAACAACATGTGTAAGACAGCATCATCACAAGATAAAAACCCACAAGCAGGGGGCCCACTGAAGATTACACAGAGGGAGCATTAGCAGGCTTCTTAATGATAGGTTTCTGGGTCAGGGGCTTTGCAGTTGAAATGCAGAGGTAACTGAAAAAGAAGAAAGGAAGGAAGGAAGAAAGGAAAGGAGGGAGGGAAAGAGGGGGAAAGGAAGAAAAGAAAAGAAAGGAAAGGAAACAAAAGGAAAGGAAACAACATATCTGCATTCCATTTCTGCAAGATGTTTTACATCCAATCCCTAGTAATGGGGGAGCTGGCTTAAGATTTTCATACTCACTCCAGCTTCATCCTTACAATGAACTTTGTGACTTGTCCTTTGCAAGATTTTTTTTCTAGTAGGGAGAATGCAATTCACAATACAGGAAAATACTAGATAAGTACCATCAGTTTTTGCTTGTTAAAGATTCCAGATTCTGTAATTCTTAAAAATCACTAAGCAAAAATGTTTTTTGCACAAACAACACTGGAGTGAACAAACTTATTACTCAATGTTTTAATTTAATTGTTTTTATTTTGAGAATTCCATACAAGACTGCTGTACTTAGAGCAAGTCTATATGTGTCTTCCCCAACTCTTCTGATGACACCCCTACTCTATCCAAGTTCCTGACCCCTTCTTTTAAAATTATTTTTGATACATATAAAAATAAATATATACATATATGTATGTACACACACAAATACAGAGAAAGAGAGAGAGAGAGAGAGAGAGAGAGAGAGAGAGAGAGAGAGAGAGACCCACTTAGTACATTTAGTATTGTTTGCTCATATATTTATATTTAGGGTTGACCAGTTGGCAGGAAATGACATACATGGGATTCACCGCTAGAGAAAACTGATGCTCCCTCTCTCAGTTTTCATTTTAGAATGGTCATGTGAGATTTTTCCCATCCATATTGGCTTGTTCAACTTGTGTTGCCATCATGTATTTGTTCTTCAGATGGCCAAATTATTGAAACTTAATGGGTACATCTTCCTTGTTATATATTAAAAACACTATCTTACAGCAAGGGTCCTGGTTCTCTGGTTCTCACACAGTCTTTTCATCTTTGAAGTACCCTGAGCAGTAAAGAGTATGGTAGTTGTAATGTACCAATTAGTGTTGGGCCTCCAAAAGTCTGTTGATATCTACATTTTTGACTGGTAGCAGATTGCTGTAATAGACTTCTGCTGAAAAAAAAGTTTATTTTCTAAGAGGTGAGAGTTCCATTTATCTGTAGATAGAGGAATAAAGACTTAGAATGCAATTTGAAGTCATACAGGTTCAGGAGAGTAGCAGTAGTGGATTTTCCTCTGGTTGACCTCACTCGCCATGAATAGTTTCCTAGGCTTATAATTCAAGATCTAAATTCCCTATTGCTGAGAGGGTCTTAAGTCCAACTAAACAGTGAATATTAACTAATAAAGTGTCATTATTGCACCATTGGGGATATCTTGAAAGAGAGATGTTGTTCATAGGCTTTATAGCTGGTTCTAATAACCCAAAGGGTGTTTTTCCATGCTTGGCACTGGTGTTTTTTATTAGTCTATGGCCCTTTGTAGGAATATTATAATCCCATTTGATTTAACTTCATTTAAACTACACAAATGTGCACACACACACACACACACACACTTCTATTGTTGCAGTGAAACATCATGATCAAAAGAAATTTGGAAGGGAAAGAGTTTATTTGGCTTACATATCCTGGGTCACAGCCTTTTGAGGGGAACACTGCCTAGAGGCAATGGCTGAAGTGAAAACATGATGGAATAGTGCTTACTGTCTGTCTTAGTCAGGGTTTCTATTCCTGCACAAACATCATGACCAGGAAGCAAGTTGGGGAGGAAAGGGTTTATTCAGCTTACACTTCCACATTGCTGTTCATCACTTAAGGAAGTCAGGACTGGAATTCAAGCAGGTCAGGAAGCAGGAGCTGATGCAGAGGCCATTGAGGGTTGTTACTTACTGACTTTCTTTCCCTGGCTTGCTCAGCTTGCTCTCTTATAGAACCCAAGACCAGCAGCCCAGGGATGGCACCACCCACAATGGGCTGGGTCCTCCCACCTTGACCACTAGTTGAGGCAATGCCTTACACCTGGGTCTCATGAAGGCATTTCCACAACTGAGGCTCCTTTTCTGTGATAACTCCAGCTTGTGTCAAGTTGACACATAAAACTAGCCAGTACAATGTCTTGCTACCAATGGCTTGCTCAGCCCACGTCTTTATACCCTCTAAGTCTTCCTTCCTAGGAGTGACACTGCCTTCACAGTGAGCTGGGCTCTGCCACAATAATTATCAATCAAGAATAATTCCTAAATGTTTTCCTACAGACCAATTTGGTACACGTATTTGCTCAACAGAGATTCCCTCTTCCCAATTATGTCAAGATTTATGTTAAATTGATGGAAACCAGCAACTAAACTCCAGCCTCCCTGTGCCCCCACAGCAAACCTGAGTGTTGATTTTTATTCTCTCAACCTTCTGTGTTTTCAAGGAAGACCCACCACATTTTGTAAGACTGTGGGGAAAGCTGAAATTTGGCTAATCCGAACATATTGGGATATTGAATTTCCTCGGCCATATTTACCAAATTTTGAGTTTGTGGGAGGACTGCACTGCAAACCTGCCAAGCCTTTGCCTAAGGTAGGTTTATGACAGATGATCTTAATTATTCCATCATACAACAACTGTTTTTTTTCTTCAAGGTCAATAACTCCAGTAGCAAAGATAATTGCTATCTAGAGTTCTCTGTACAGTAGAATTTCTCTTATCATCATAGTTACTCTTAGTTGAAACTTTCTGGATCTTCCAAATTTTACTAAAGAATTTAGGATTGAGAATAAAGTGCTTCGGTGGTATATTTAAAGTATCTGTTTGTCCATATTGAGGGAATAAAGGAGCCATGAAGAACATCACAGAGCCTTCCTACAGCCTTCTTCATGTGCCTGACAGACTTGTGAACAGGAATTTGTTGTATCCAACAGCTTGGTAGAGGAAGATGCCTTCATGATAGAACTTGACAAATCCTTAGGATTTAATGAGTCAGAGAAAGCCTGTGTGGAAGGCCTTCAGAACCAGGGCAATTCAGACCTTAGCCTCGGGTGTTAATGGGCTTGCTAACCTTTAGTGCTACAGTAATCACTGGTATAAAAATTAGCCAGAGTTGATAATGACCTTGTATAGAAAAAAAGTGAATGTCAGGTATACTGAAAAGGAAGTTGTTGAGGAATAGAAGATAATAAGTAAACAGAGCAGGAAAGAAAAGTGGATCAGTTGAGAAAGAAGGGACAAATACAAATTTATCAAGCATGGAATCAGATATTAAAGATTAAATGGTGTTTCCTAAGGAGTTCTGGATCCCTGTATAGGCTGTGAAGGGAGAAATTAAATGTCAACTTTATTTTCGTAATCTTTTCTTGTAAGCTGTAGCTGTCATATTGCTGTATAAGGTTTTATTAATCAATACCTAAATGATACACAGTTAGATACAATACATATACATTGTTTGATAAGTGAAATCCACAGCACAGTGTTGTAGTTCACTCACTAGAGTCTCTGCGTATGGAATACTCCACAAACTGCCTAGACATATTTCATAGGAATGGCTGGGGCACCTTCATTAAAATTCATGTCGTTTAGTAAAAGAGACTTTGACCAAATAAATGTCAGTTGTGGCTTTCACCAGTTGTGGGAATACAGATTAAGAAAAAAATATCACTCGCTCAAGGAAAAGCCCAACATCATTTAGGTAGTATATGTTTATGTGTCTGTCTGTGTCTGTGCCTGTGTCTTTCTGTTAACATCTGTTTGTATGCATGTGCCTAGAACTAGGCCTTCCTTGAACTCACAAGAGATCTGTCTTCCTCTGCCTCTAGAGTACTGGGATTAAAGACAGGCACCCGTGTGTGAGGATTGTGCATGTTTTTAATAAAAAGAACATTGTGTTTGCAGGAACTGGAGGAATTTGTTCAGAGCTCTGGAGAACACGGTGTTGTAGTGTTTTCGCTGGGGTCAATGGTCAGAAACCTGACAGAAGAGAAAGCCAACCTCATTGCCTCAGCCCTTGCCCAGATTCCCCAGAAGGTTGGTACACTCTGTTGTGCAGGGAGCAGTGCAGCTTAGAATGGACCCCAGCAAACAGCTGACAGGGTTCTCTACAAATGGAAGTTGAAATGTGTTACCCAGTGAGCACAGCTGACCAGCTTTTAATAAATATTGACCACAAATATAAGGGGTAGGTTTAGCTACGTTTGGTCATTTGCCTGCAGACTCTTAGGACTAGGGGAAATCATGCTTTGGTGATCTTACAGGGTTTTGTTTCGTTTATACATTGCATTCTGACTGCAGTTTCCTCTCCCTCCACAGAGACCACCCCACCACCTCCCCTCACTCCCACATCCTTCCCACTTCCCTTCAAAAAGAGATCATCAGACCTCCCAGGGATATCAACTGAACATAGCATAACAAATTACAGTAAGACTAGGCACCCTCATAAAGAATGATTCAAGACCACTTGAAATTCTGTAGGTTGCACTGAATATTAGCAAATAAAACTTCAATCATGATTTAGCAAAGTGGTCCACAGGAAGGGCTAGGTTACACACATAGCCAGACTTAAAAATAAAAACTATAAATATTATTAATATTTTACTTCATTACAAGTAGAAACCTAGGGTCTCTGATTCTTTCCAAATTGAACATTCTATACTTTCAAATACAGACTTCTAATATTGCCACAAATATTAATTTTCAATTCATATAAATTTAATAATTGGAATCCTATATTTCCATTTTCTATATCCTTTCATTCATAAGATGTGATAACATTCTTTATGTGCTAGACTAAGTGAACAAAGTTATATGAAGTAACAATACACAATACTTCTAAAAACTTGGGTTTATTTATTCAGTTTTCTTCTACAATTTTTTTTTTACCTTTTAGTAATATGAAATGTTTTCAGTCCACAGAAAATGTTAATTTTTAATCAAATAACTAGTTTGAAACAGAGAAAAACACAGAATAAAACAGAGAGAGAGAGAGAGAGAGAGAGAGAGAGAGAGAGAGAGAGAGAGAGAGAGCACAGAAAGGAATGAAGGGGGCAGAAACAGAAAGATAAGGAAGACACCCAGTCAAATAAGGAAAACATGTGAAGGGGAAGAAGAAAGTCATCACATAAATAAAAAATTTACCATAAGCATTAAACCTAGTTATATTTTTTTGGAAAAAAGATACATTTTGATTAAATGTTTATGATCACTAGATCATGTGAAATAAATGGGTGAGACATTCATGTTCGGAACCCAACATTCTGATTCATTTAAATTTTAGTTCTGCCAGCTTTCCTACAATAAAAATCAAGGTGTAATGTTATGTTTATTAGACTATTGCTAGAAGCTTATCAAAGAGGTGGGTATGAACAGGTTTACTACATTTCTTAATTTTTCAAGCTGCCACAAATATACTATGTTCTCAAGTCTCACCTAATAAGTATAGGCTATGTTTTTTGTAAATAACACTGTAACTGTTCTATGCCCTCATTGTGTGTTTTAACCTACAAAATATTGGCATTATCTTCAACAGGTTTTGTGGAGATACTCAGGCAAGAAGCCAGCCACATTAGGACCCAATACTCGGATTTTAAATTGGATTCCCCAGAATGATCTGCTTGGTAAGAACTTGGGTGAGAAAAGCAACCGACATCAAACCAGAGGATAACATTGAACAGTTTAAATTTCCATATGGCATTTCCAAATGTGTAGACGAATAAAATGAAATAATTATTCATTAAGTTAGTTTTGTTTTATTTGTTTTTGCTCTGGTTCACAAAAGAGCTTGCTCGGTTAGGACTACTGAGAAGCAGTCTTCATCAGATGTCATCTCTGTGGTGATTCTCACTCAGTGAAGAAGGGGTTAATTCTAGGGAACTGATACCCCATGTTCCCAACCTTTGGAGGAAGCTTACCCTCTTCAGTGACTCACAATAAGCATTTTCCTGCCAATAAGACAACTTGAAATCCACACCGACTTGTCACTCTGCCCCTCAAACAGGACATCCTAAAACCAGGGCTTTCATCACACATGGTGGGACGAACGGGATCTACGAAGCCATTTACCACGGGGTCCCTATGGTGGGCATTCCCCTGATTGGTGATCAGCCTTACAACATCGCTCACATGGAGGCCAAGGGAGCAGCGGTCAGAGTCGCCATCAACACGATGACCAGCGCAGATTTGCTCAGTGCCGTGAGAGCGGTCATTAATGAGCCTTCGTAAGTATTACAGCGGGAAAAGCTCTGTTGACCACTGATTAGCCTTGCCATCATTCTGGAAAATTTCCAGTGTTTTATATTTTATATTTGTCTTATTTTCAAACAGGATAACATAAAACAAATCAAAAAACAAAAAAAAGGGGAGAAGAACTTTTTTTTTCTTATTTCCTATGTACTGGAGTCAGTTCGTGAAACTGGGAAAAAATATTGGCTTTGAAGATTATACCAATCTATGTTTATAAAATATAGTATGGTTATACAAATTCACTTGTAGTTTCAATTTAAAAAATAAATATATAAGCACTTAGATACACTGCTTAAGTACAAAAATGGAACTGATAATATGTTCAATATTATTTTTCAAAAATAATATATAGTGTTACGTTCAACAATTACTTATTATGTAACAGTTATTTCTGAGTAAGTGTGTTATAATATTTTGGCTATAAGAAAGGTATATTTCAGAAGATCACATTAGGGTTAAGACTATCGATATTTCTTAGGATAAGCTACTTTTTTGCACTAATGTTAATATGTATTTTACATTAGACTATTACCAAGTTTTTAGTTGATGGTAATTTGATTCAACTTTATTAACTATCCGAGTGGCTAGATTTTATGATTATTTTAAACATTAATGCATACAATAGTCATTTAGTCCATCATTTTAAATCTATTGATGTATAAAAAAATATGATGTAAATAACTTTAGAAAGTTCCTGTGTGTGTGTGTGTGTGTGTGTGTGTGTGTGTGTGTGTATGTGGTGTTTGTACTTAACTTAAAATAACCTGATGTTAACACTAAACCAAATAGTACGTCTAAGACGACTTGAGAACATAGGGCATAGTGTTTTTGTTCCATTATCTGATTCTATAAAACTACAATTTTCAATAGGGAGTTGGGAAGGGAGGCACAGTGTAAGCTCTTGCTGTGCATGTATGTAGACCTGAGTTCAGATCCTCAGTCTTCTAGCTTTAGTCTGTAATCCCTGGGCTTCTACAGCGGAATGAGATGTAGAGACAGAAGAATTGGTAAAAGCAGACCAGCTGGGCTGGTGTGCACAGCAGTAAACAACAGGCCCATCTCAAATAAGAGAGAATCTAAGGACTAAAACCTAGTGAGTGGCCTCTGACCTCTCCATGTGTATGTACCACCCACCTGTCACGTACACTATACATGTAAAGACAAGGAAAAGAGGCAAAAGAGGGTACATTCTAACTGGACATGTGTTAATTGTGTTAATTGCTCAGGATATTTTCACAGTTTTATGACTAAACATTTAGTAACTAAAATGTGAAATAAATTGTGCATGGCCTTACCTTGCTTATAAGACGAGGAACTTTTAAAGTTTAGAATCACAACTTTTTCTACCAAATACATGTAAATGTGAAATTTAATCCCTGAGTGTAAGCAAAAATACCTTGTTGGAAAAACAACTTCGGAATATTAGTATTTTATCACCAATACCATTTGCCTGAAATTCAGCTGGATGACCCTATAAAACTATATTTTGACTCTGTCTGTAGTTTAGTGAAATACAAAAAAAAAAAAAAAAAAAAAAAAAAAAACACAAGACTTTTTTTTTTTTTCTTTTTTTTTTTTGTTTTTTTTTTTTTTTTTTTTTTTTTTTTTTTTTTTCGGAGCTGGGGACCAAAGGGCCTTTTTTCAAGGCTCTACCACTGAGCCAAATCCCTCAACCCCTCTAGTTTTGTTTTTACACTGGGCCAAGAACAAGGCATACCCATAGCATGGGGCTACAATGAGGGTCAAATCTATAGGTTAAAGGCCTAGAATTCAGTGTGGTCTATGGCCAATAGCGTAGAAGGCAGCAGGCTACATGTATATGTGACTTCTACCCTAAGAAGCAGTAGTGGTCTAAGGAGGGAAGAGTCTGAAATAACCATTCTGAGGCACTAAGGTGAGGTCTGCCACCACAGATACCAAAATGGTCGCCAGGTTGTTAGCAACCCCCACTCTCAGCTTTCTGGATGGAATTCAGGTATTTGATTTTATCTCCTCTCTGGAGGAGACTCCCTGTGTAACTAACATGCCTAGTTCTTTTAGTGCTTTGTGTGAGTACAAGAACCCCCGAGCCCTCAACACATTAAAGAAATGAAAGATCTCTGAACTCTATATTGACTGACTTATGCTGACTACACGTTCTCTGGGTCAGTAACATGAACTACCTACATGCTAGAGGTCATATATTCATGCATCTTTCCCTATTTTTATCTTAAACAATCTTGAACACTGTAGTTGCTTGGTATCAAAATTATTTCAAAAAGATGAGAGTATTGATTTAATACTGGATATTACTTTTTTTTATGTCTGCGTTAGACCACATTGTCTTGGGAACAGATTGCTTCCACGATATTTCCTTTAAATTCCTGAAGATCCCTGAAACCAAGAAAGTCTAAGAAATTATTAAGCAATTCCTGAACTTATGAACTTATATGTGACCCGTGGTTTGTATATTATCTGATGTTCCATAAACAAGCAACAAAATAGTTCTGTGTGTTCATCTTTTAGCTATAAGGAGAATGCCATGCGACTATCAAGACTCCACCACGATCAGCCAGTGAAGCCCCTGGACAGAGCCGTCTTCTGGATTGAGTTTGTCATGCGTCACAAAGGAGCCAAGCACCTTCGTGTGGCTGCACATGACCTCAGCTGGTTTCAGTACCACTCTCTGGACGTGATTGGGTTCCTCCTGGTCTGTGTTGTAACTCTGACATTCGTCATCACTAAATGTTGTCTGTTTACATGTAGAAAATTTTGTTTGAGAGAAAAGAAGAAAAAGGGTAATAGAAAGAAGAAGAACTAGGTCTTTTTTAGATTTGGGAAAGTCCTGAGTGACATTATATTAATTCTAACCACAAGAAGCCTACAACTATCTGCTTTAGTCCTATTTTCAAATAAGCTGTTCTGTTTCAGACAGGAAACAAACATAGACATGTAACATAATGATTAACTTCTAGTGTATTCCATTCTTCTATCTTGTAGGCGTTCTCCTCTCTCTTTCCTCAGATATGGAAACCGTGACTTCTAAATATAGTCTATAGAAATGAAGTGATGAATAACAATATGTTAGACCTCTGGGAAGGCATATAATATGAATATTATTGATGTATCAGGATCTCCTAGAGTCAATGTCACAAGCCTATCATATTGTCTAAGAACAACCACAGGAACTTAGTGTATTGTGAGATGAAACTTATCTAATAAAAATGAACTTTTCTGTTTCTCTAGTGTTGCAGATATTACCAGCATGAATTCTTTTTGATTTTCAAAAAATATTTTTATTGAATAGAATTTTTAATTTATTTTTGTTATTGGATATTTTTATTTACATTTCAAATGTTATTCCCTTTCCAGGTTTCCTGTCCATGAGCCCCCTATTCCATCCCACTCCACATTCTATAAGGTTGGTCCCTCTCCCCAACCACTCCACTTTCCACATCCCAGTCCTGACATTCCCCTACACTGGGGCATCTATCAGGACCAAGGGCTTCTCCTCCCATTGGTGCTCAATGAGGCCAACCTCTGCTACATATACAGCTGGAGCCATGGGTCTGTCTATGTGTATTCTTTGGGTGGTGGTTTAGTCCCTAGGAGCTCTGGTTGGTTGGTATTGTTGTTCTTATGGGGTTGCAAACCCCACTTAGTTCCTTCAATCCTTTCTCTAACTCCTCCAGTGGGGGTTTGTTCTCATTTCAATGGTTCGCTGCTAACATTCACCTCTACATTTGTCATGCATCATATTTTGGTCATTTGCCCCTTCCTTAATTCTTGCTAGATCCTCACAATCCCACTGCCCACTTAAATTCATTTTCCTTCTCTCTCAAAAATTTTAAAAAAAGGAAAAACAACAAAAAAAACCCTGTCAGGGGTCTGTCTAACTCCTAGACCCTCATTCTGATCCTAGGCTACTCAAAAACTAAAAATCTTGTAACTCATGGTGGAGCCATCCACCATGGCATCCCTATGGATGGCATTCTTTGCTTGGGGACCAACGTGATAATGTTGCTTACATTGTGGCTGAAGGAGTAGCTGTAGGATTCGATAGCAGAGCACTGTGAATTATAGATTTTTCTCAGTGCATTAAAGTTTTGATTAACAATCCTTTGTAAGTATAATCATTTTAGTGTTTGCATACCTACTTATTCTTTTGTCCAATGTTTGAACGCAGATTTTTGTTTTTTCCTTTTCTTTTCCTCTTCTTTCTTTCTTTCTTTCTTTCTTTCTTTCTTTCTTTCTTTCTTTCTTTCTTTCTGTCTGTCTTTCTTTCGGCATTATAGGCAAACTCTATCACTGAGCTCTGTCCTTAGGTCATTTTATTTATTTATATATTCCCTTATCTATTTGCTATATAATTGTTATTGGTTAGTTCTTACCTGAATGAAAAGAGAATAAAAATAAGGGTTGAGGCCAAAATACAGGCACAGTTAAATCAGACTATGAGGGACTGTAACAAAAAATCTTTGGCTTTATTATTATTGTTTTGCTTTTGTTTCTTACAAAGTGTCTGGCTATGTGAAAAGACTAGAGTAGTATTGACACTTCAAGATTTTTTTCTTTTTGCTTCTTAAAAAAGGTCTACATTGTTTGATTTTGTTGGTAAGTATTAAGTTATAATCCCATACACTTATTGTAAGCAATATAGGCCATTCACATTTATAGTTAATAATAATTAATCTATAGTGAGAGGTTAGTGCAACCTCAATTCCAGTTCCTTCTTATCCTTGCTTGCCTAAAAACTACAGTGGAAACTTGAAAGGGAGTTGCCTCCTGTCTCTGAATTGTGAACTTTACACTAGTATATTAATGATTTCTTATCCGCTACCTCAAACTTTATATCCACAAATGATCAATAGTTCATTCTTATTTTGTTTGTTTAGCTTTGAAGACTTATAGGTCTAGTCTGTATCTTAGAAATGGTTTTCTGTATATTTTTGTGTTTATATCCTGGGTGTTCTAGTTGAAGCCTATATGCTAAGACCTCTATAATTAAGGTTGGATAGAATACTTTCTTTACACTTTTTATGTACTCCTCTTTATTAATTATAAAAACCCTTGCATTATCTAATTCATGTTACATGATATGTATTTTATTTTCCTTTAAGAAATAGAGAATACATTATCATTGTCAGCCGTTCACTTTATCTAGTCTATAAAGCATCTAGACATAGCCATCTTCTACACTGAGTTTATCATGCACTACGCAGGGGCCAAGCACCTGGGGCCATTTGTATATATAATCTCATCTGGTACCGGTCCCATCCCCTTGTCAACATCTAGTTGGGGGCCCTGGGTGTGGTCACATATCACCAGGACACAGGGGATGCAGAGCAAAGGCAAAAGCAACTGCACGCAGTTGCAAGCTTTATTAATCCTTATATAGATATGAATATGCATTACCTCAATTTCCATTTTGGCAAGATACCAGAAGATCATTTTTCCCATGATACCAGGAACAACTGAGGCAAGACTAAAAAAAGAAATAAGACTAAACAAAGGTTTCTTCTCAAAATATTCATATAACAAATCACCCCTCTTCTTATTATCAAAATATACGCGCCATAACCAAGAGAGCATAAGAATCACTTCCAAAGAAACAGGACACAGCAAAACATAGTTTAAGGCCAAGTGAGAAAAACGTTTTCTTCTCAAGGACATCATTCCAGCCACTACTTGCACCTGTCACCAGTCCTTACTTAATCTTGCCTGGGAGCTGCATCTCTATGTCTCAACATTCCCTAGATGTGGTTGGATTTCTACCAGTCTGTATGTCAGGCTACGCTTTCTTGTTGGAAAATAAAACTCTGCTTCTCTGTTTATCCCAACCCTGTGAAGGAGAGAAAGAAAGAGAGTGAGTAGAGCAATGCAATATTCTAAAAATATCTCTCACATTCAAAGAGACTGGAACTTTTCCTAGACATCACACTCAGGCAGAGTTAATGATACACCTTGAGGTTACTTAATCCTTAAGACTACTAAACTTCCATGTATTAAACCTGTTTGTTCAACCTGACTTTAGAAAAAAAATTAACGTCATTTGCTTTGGATTTCCCATATAATCAACTTTTACAACTTAAGTTAACACATGGCTCTAATCTTAAATTATATACCCTTCTATGCTCCTGACACAGTCAACACAGGTGTATGTATCATTTGTTGAAAGTAGTAAACACAGAGGTTGAAAGCAATTTCCTAAACTCACCATAAAGATTGAAAGTAATCACAAACAGATATTAGTTGATAACTAATGATATTTTTGGTACTCTTTGTTGTCCTAATCAGCTGAGATAAGTTGGAGCCAGTGATTCAATCTTTGTAAAACTCTAAAACATTTCTTAAAAATATCCCATTCCTTTCAAGGTTATGTTTGCTATGCTGTTCAGTAAAGACACAGAGATACAAGGACAGAGTCCTCAGGTAGGCAGATTCAGATTCATGCAACAGCTGACAGAAAATACAGGGAGCTTGAAGAAAAGTATTCAAATCTAATTCACTCTTGGTTAAAAGACTCCAAAGGGAAGTGCTTTTCTTTCTTTCTGTAATGTGATACCAATAGATCTATTACTGATGAATCACTAATATGAACAATTCCTTTGAGAGCTATTGGGTGATCTAAGGTTGTGTGTCATAAGAGAAAGAATTTTATCTATCTCAGCATTGTGTATTAGTTGTTGCAAGGTAATTCTGTCTGTTTTATAAAACTTTAGAATATTTAGTATGCATACACATTTTCCTTTTGCATAAGTGCTAGTAACTAGGCAATTCCAATATAGTTTCTTTAAACAATTTAGTGCTGAGTTAGGAATAAAGGAGGGCTGAACAGCTATTAGTAAATGGAAAATTACCAGTAAAAGGAGAAGCAAGTTGAGATTTCCTGAACATGCTCTGGGCAAAGGAGCATTTCTGGCGTGGGCTACACTTTTCAGAGATGAAGAGGAGGAGGTGGGAAGGAGAGGTCATGTGAGGGTAGTGATGAGAGGAGGGAGGGCCGTTTGATCAGGATGTAAAGACAATAAATACATTAGTTAATGGGAAAAATAGTTATGCATTTATATTTTTCTTCACAACTGATTCTTGCAACTTTCAAATTCTCTGTATTCAAAATATTTCAAACAGACAGTCTAGAAGTCATGTTTAAATCCATAGTTAAGGTAACATTCTATATCTTTAAAATCTTGGACATTTGCTTCTTTAATTTCAAATATAATTCTTAAACCTAGAACTAAACAAACACTATAGAGATTTGAAACCAAATGAGGAATCATGAATTTAATTTTGAAAAAAATATGAAATTTGGTCATTACTTCATGGACAAGGTTCACTACTAGTAGTTTCTAAATTAACCCCTATTTAAAATATGCAGGCAAGTAAAGGGTAAACAATGTAGGGATACTGATAGAAGATTTTGTCCTACATTTTTATATAAATTATTTAAAATATACACATTCCACTGCTCAATTTGATGAAGATCAACATCAAAGCATCTGATAATGCAGAAATGTTTTAGGTTCCCTTTTAATATTTAGTAAAAAAATTTTGAAATTAAAAGAAAATAGAAATAGCTAAGGCATATAATATTATTTCAAAGTGCATTTATTAGCATCTGAAATGTTGTAGGTCCATAGGCAATAATTGTGTCAATATCATGAGAGAGAGAGAGAGAGAGAGAGAGAGAGAGAGAGAGAGAGAGAGAGAGAGGCTTCTTCTTATAGTTTAGAACAAGAGTGAGCCCAAATTCGAATGTCCCACATCTCTTACTGTACTTTCAGTTTATCTATAATTTGTGCTCTTTGGCCTGGTTGTTGTGTGTCTTATCTGAGTCTGCCCCTGTTGCCTTCCCATATTTCCTGTCTGTTCCTTACAAAGGACTTTGTTCTATATTTAGAACAAAACACAAAATGGCATAGGAAAGTATTAGGGATATGATAACAAAAATCTTTAATGGAATTTCACAAGGAAAGGCATTACTTTGATTACATTGATATCAAGAGACATAAAACAAAACCCAGAGCTGCACATTGACATTATCAACCCATGTTCATATGTTGTGCTCTCAATTTAAGATATTTTTGTCTGTTAAGATTGATGCCAGTCTGTTTTCTGTTTGCAGAAAATGAATACCACAATATATACATATACATATATGGTACACACATATAGTACTCTGAATCACAGGCATAGAATACCACATAGTTTAATATTAAAGCTGCATGTTTATCTTAAGTTTTGGAAGCTGATTACCTGGCATATTGAGGTTGATTTCATTGTTTTCTTGATGGCAGGTTAAACTTCAACAGGCTAAGTACACTATAAGATAGCAAATTGAACACATAGTTCTAAATTAACTCAAGGCATGTTTCTTTTATTAAAAATTCATGTAATATATTCTGAGCATCATTTACCCACTCTCATCTCCTCCAAGTCTTTTCTACCCCCTACTCAAACAACTCCGTGACTTCTTGTGTTAAAAAAAAACAGAGAGACTTAATAAAATCCTCAAGGGAAAAGCAAAAGAAATACACAAAATTCATAAAATTCAAAATTAGACACCACAATAAAAAGAAAAAACAAAAGACAGTAATACAAAAATGCCCAAAACAAAGCAATATGAGATAAAAATTAAAAAATCTACTAAAAACAACCACTGAGTTTGTTTTGCGTTGGTCATCTACAGCTTGGCATGAAGACTATACTTAAATGTGGTTTGCATGTCCTCTGAGATTCTACTGGGAAAAAACAATTTCCCTTTGCAACACTTGTTATTTAGAGATAGTTTCTTGTTTAAGCATGGGAGCTTGTGTCCACCTCTGAGCACTTAGAACTCATCTTGTTTGAATTTGTGCAGGCCCTGTGCATGCTTCCACAGTCTGTATGAGTTCATATGTGCATCAGTCCTGTTGTATCTGCAAGACACTGTTTGTATGATGTCATCTATTCTCTCTTGCTCTTAAAAACTTTCTGCTTTTACTTTCACAGAGTTCCCGGAGTCTTGAGGGAAAGAATTTTATGATGACATCTCACTTAGGATTGAGTCTTCCAAAGTCTTTCATTCTCTATATATTGCCCAGTTTTGGGACCCTGTATTTGTTCCTGCAAGAGGATGATTAATGATGGCTGAGACACTGATCATGGGCTATAGTAGAATATCATTAGGATCATTATCATCTTCTTTGCACAGAACAATAATATTTGTTTTTCCCCAGCTCCACGCCCTATCCAGTCTCAGGTTCTTATCGACCCATCCACTGACAGAGAACGAACCTTCTACCTCCTAGAATGGGCCTTAAATCTTATCAAAGAATGGTGGGTTACTAACACAAGGTTTGTGAAATTACTGAATAAGCATACTATACAGTCCAATCACCTTTGCAGATCAGTGTTTGTAACTGGGTTGGGGATTATCTTATCTTCTGTTAGCATGCAGAATGTCTCCCAGTACCATGAATACTATTCTACAAGGGTAAAAGCTCTAGGTAAGCACCAGCTTAACTTTTACATGTTCAATGAATGATGTAGGCACTGTCTTCAGCAACAGGACATCACCATCAGTTTGTGAAGAGTGACCAATAGACTTGGAAGTAGCCAGAGTTGTTTGGTGATTGTCATGGAACCTCTTTGGCCAACCACTCAATTAAATATAACCCATATTATTAACCTGGTTGAAATGTATGGCAAAAGTTTGGCCTATTTGAAGTATTTGAGATATTTTCTGATAAAAGTTATTATAAAGGAGCTACCCTATCACTCTCATGTATTACTACTTAGGTCCTGGTTTATCGTTATATACTATAAGAAAGAGGCATGCAGTTCCTTTGGAAATGCAGCTCTTGAAGAAAGGGATATGGTAAATAGAAATTTTGAGAAAGATGAACATAGTGTTGGACATCTTTCTGAAGCAACGCTGATAATTATTCGTGTGCTTTCCAGAAATATATTCATAATTGATACATTAACATAGCTATCTTTCAATTTCTGCAGTAATTATCTCAATGTTGGATTAGTGGACAATTTCTTCTCCACTAATGCTGCATCACTTTCAACATAACTCATGGGTTTAACTAAAATAATTCAGCAATTGAAAATTACTCTTTCTGTATCTAAAGGAAAAGAATATTAATATAAAAACTTCAAGAGAAGATATATATGATATATTATACTTGTTATTTATATATTATATAAACATATTAAAATTTTAAGGTATATAGAGCACACCCTTAGAAATGTGGTCAATTAGAACAAGTCAGATATGACAGTTGTGTTATATTAGTTTCAATTGTGTATTTGCTAATATTTTTGTTCAATCAGTTGAAAGACACATTAAAGCATCCAACTGTGATTTAATATTTTTTAAAAAGGTGATCAATTAATTAATTGAGTCAATTAATTTCCATTAAGTATCAATGTTCTATCAAATGGGAACAAGACAAAGAAGTTATGTAGAGCCTCAGATACTTATCTTTAATAGCTCAAAGTATAAGATAATATAAAATATAAAATTGACCTAATTTACATGTCTTCTCTCTGAGGTTTTCTATTCCCAGGCATAACTTGTAGGCTGAAATAGGGTAAGCTTTATCTTACTGAAATATTTAAGCTAGAATCATGAGCTATGATGACAGTAAAGCGGCATGACTGAAGAAGAATGAAGGTCAATGACTGTGTGATAGACTTGTAATAATTAGCCAAAAAATATTTGCCTAATAAGGTGACATTTGAAAACATCAGATCCTTCTCAATAGGCAGAGATATGGTACAAATTAGGAAAGTAAGAGAAGTTGAGAAAAGAGAAATTACAAATGCAAAGGCCCCTCATAGAGGGTATGAAGAAAACTCATTACCATTACGCAATTTCTGGGCTCCTTCAAGGATATTTAGGGAATGCCTGTTGGCAACCGATCAGCTAAGTCTCAGGAAGGAAAGCATGAAATTCATGAATTCTCTCCCGTTCTGTTTTACTCATTCACTTCTATTTTACTTAAAAATTTAATTATATTGCAGGCGAACAATAAACACTGATGATCAAAATGCTTTCTTTATAAAGTTGTGTCTTTAATATATCAAAAATATCTTTAATTTAAATATGTGGGTTAAAGGTGTCAGACACCCTTGAGATAGGGGACAAAGCTTAGAGAATAATAAATTTTATTTTCAAAACAACACCTGAAATTTAGTTAACTACTTCAGGAACACATTGCACAACTAATACTTTTCTGTTTTGACTCATTTGTTAAATACATTAGGTATTACATGATAAGTCTTAAAGACATGCTAATAGGTTCCCACCTACATTATTTGTGTAAGATGTGTGTAATATGTTATAATATATATTCCAAGGTTCCATGTTCATAAAGATAAATATTGAACTATTTGGGGCATCATTAACATTGTCAGGGTCTTCATTTGATATTTAGCAAAACAAATTTTGAAATGAAGAAAATTAAAAATAGGTAGAGCAAATAAAATTATTTCAAAATTTTCATTTATTTGCATCTCAAATGTTAGCAATGGATACCCTAGTGCTGGGTACTGACTCCTCTTAAGGTAACCATTAGTAGAGGCTTGGGGTTCTTTTGGACATAAAATACTTGAGCAAGAGAACATAGAGCAATTCTGACAAAGGTGAATTGAAAGCTGTAACTGCCACAATGGTTATTCACCTGATAACTAGATGTGGACGAGAACTACCATATTAGTAGCTGGATTCTCTTTCTACAGTGGTTAGACAAATATTGAGCAGAAGAGTCAATATTCTTTGTCCCACTAGTTATCATTAAATATCATCATTCTATATTCATACCTGACAAACTGGAAACAGAAAAGATAGCACTATAATTATGATAGAGACTTATCCTTATAATTTCAATGTACAAGAAAATACATCATCAGTTGAAGTAGCAAGTGTCTACTAATATAATTGATCACCTTTTGAAAAGTATTAAATCAAAGTTGGATGCTTTAATGTATCTTTCAATTGATTGAACAAATGGACAAAAATATTAGCAAATACACAATAAGCTATTGTAACACAACTGTCATATCTGACTTATTCTAATTGACCACCTTTCCAAGGGTGTGCTCTATACACCTTTAAATTTTAATATGTTTATATAATATATAATTAACATGTATAAAATATCATATATATCTTTTCTTGAAATTTTTATATTAATATTCTTTTCCTTTAGGTACAGAAAGAGTAATTTCCAATTGCTGAATTATTTTAGTTAAACTCATGAGTGATGTGGAAAGTGCAGCATTAGTGGAGAAGAAACTATGTCAATCAATGTAAGATAAAGTGGTAAAAATTATTCAAGAATTTTATGTTTGTCAGATGATTTTTTTAATTGAACTACTGTATGAGTAAAAGATATGGTACACCCTAGGAAGGAGAAATTGAGGCAACAACATTAAGTGCATTCACAAAATAGTTATGTTCAATAAAACTGTTAAACTGAAAATTTTAAGATATAATTCAAGGACCCTGTAAAGTACCAAGAAATATTACTACTATTTGGTTTACAGGCAACTTCTGTAATAGTTAAGAAAGACATATTGATAAAATTACAGGTCAGTTTTACTCAAGAAAGACAGGAATCTAATACTATTCCATGTTGATTGCATCTGGCCTTTTATTTACTTTTTCACAAACATTACACATTTAATTATATTACATATAAAATGGGATGTTCATATTATTTCTATTATTTTAATTTTTCGTTATTATTTTTATTAATAGTTCTTCTTATTATTCCTCCCTGGTTTTGTTTATTGAACAGCTTCTTAGAACTAATTCCCAGAAGAGTGTCTGCTAACTTTTTCCTCATCTACTGGAAGAATATTCTCTGATGGAGTTGTGATATGCACCACTCTGTGGGCGTGGTGTCTTCAGTGTAGAGAAAATTTATCATGTACTGTGTGGAAGTATCACCTGTCAATAGAAAGCTGATGACAACGAGCTCAGGCAGGATTGGAAGGTAGGACATCTCCCTGCCACCAGGAAGAGATAGGAATTCTGGGAAAGTATCAGGCCCAGGAAAGATTTTATTCCTGACTCAGAGGAGACAGACATATAAAGCCGAGGAGAGGTAACCAACCACATGGCACACACAAAATAGAATAAATAGGTTATATAAGTTATGAGTTAGACCGGAAACAAGCCCAAGCATATGGCCTAGGCATTTATTCATAAACAATTAAATATCCAAGTCATTATTTGTTAACTGCGGCACGAGTGGAAAAGTCTATGGTTACAAATGACATCCATTGCATTAGGCATGTCATCCAAATTTAGTTAAAAATTCAAGCTTACTGAGGCCAGGTGTATCCTCTTCCCCTGAGGCCAGACAGAGTAATCCAGCTAGAAGGACATAGCCTACATACAAGCAACAACTTTTGGGATAGTCCTGGGGATACTCAGGGCAAGGCCTACACTCAGAGAAAAAAGGGGAGGAGGGATGGGAAGAAGGATTGTGGGAGATGGTAACTGGGAGGGGGCAGTGATCCAGATGTAAAATGAACAAGTAAATTACCACCACCACCACCATCATCATCATCATCATCATTGTCATCGTCATCATCGTCGTCATCATCATCATCACCACGACCATCATCATCATCATTAAATTTTAAAAATCTAATCTTCAAACAAGATTCAGGTATTAGAAAAGCCCCACGTAAGAAGGGCAAATAAATACCTCCCAGAACAATTTCCCAGCTGGGAGGAGGCTAAATCCCTTTAAGAGAGCAGGAGGAGGCCTGTGAGATGGTAGTAGATTGAGAACAGGAGCCTCAAAGTATGCCCAGCAGATGAAAAACTTTCCAGAGCTGAGGTGGATGGGCTGAGTCAGCAATGTTGTAGGTATGAGGCTCAGCTCTCACGGAGGGGCAAACAATGTTCCAGCCCCAAAACTGGCAAGGGCAGTCTGATAGACTGAGCTAACAGGGTGGAGCTAGCCACCACGAACACGATCTGGCCTGCGAAAACTGCAAACACTCAAAAGCACAGAAAACATATTTTCTCAGAGCTGCAGTGGGAATGAAAAGTCCCAAATTTCTGAACTCTTAATGTATAAGTTTGAAAACAACAGAAGAGAAACACGCATTTAGTTTGAAAATAATAAAATAAAATTCTTAACAAGAGAATTAAACAACATTTCTAAAAGAAATCTCCAGAGGAAAGATTTTGGAGAAAATTAAGTACAAAAACATATTAATTATAGAGAACAATAAAAGAAGAATAAATAAATATGCATGGAAAATAAAGTCTGCAAAGAAAAGAGAGAAAAATAAAAATAAAGTCTCCAAAGGAAAGAGAAAGAAAGAAGAGGAAAACAAAAACAATAACAACAACAAAACTGAAATGCAGTTAGAAAGATTAAAGAAGAAAATATTTTCCATGTTAAAAATTTGAGAAACATTGTAGAAGAGGGCATTAGGGGCCCATAAAGTTTTGTTTTGCCTGTCACCATAAAAATAAATATATGTCCAGTAATAATTACAATTTTATATAGCTTTAAGAGAAAAACACAACAAAGCAAACATAGAGAAAAAGAAGACTAAAAAATTAAATGCTAGATTGGAGATTATAGAACAGATATTGCAGGATTCTTTAAATCAGAATAAAGAATCGTCAAAAGAATCCAATCTAAAATCTACAATATCAGCAAAAAAGGTAGTTCCAGTTAAGAAAAATCCACCGAGGCTTAAGAAATTAGAGTGGCAACCCATAGAGATTCAATATACTGAGGTAAACCTATGGATTCAGTTTAATAAAGTCACCATAGAGCAATGTCATACAATAGATTATATGTTTCATTTGTGGAGTTTGAAAATTTAAACTATATACACATGCTAATACATCATACTATTGATACATATTCAGAATTCCATTGAGCTTTTGCCTTGAATTCTGAAAACGGTAAGTCTAAGATGTGTATATTTATTAAAGATGATAACTCTTACAGTAGGTGATTAATGCTACTCTAATCACCCCAGTGGTGGTGGTGGCATGTTCCTTACTACCTGCCCCAATGTTCTGGGTTCCTGAATGAAAGACACACACATCCCGTGTGTGGTTCACACACACACACACACACACACACACACACACACACACACACACACACACACACAGAGAGAGAGAGAGAGAGAGAGAGAGAGAGAGAGAGAGAGAGCAGCCTTATATTTTAATATGCCTTAAACAGCTCAATGGCTGGGTACTTCCAAACCTCCACGTGGCAAAATTTCCTCTCTGATATTCCTGAGTTATTGCATATTAAAATTTATATTCCATCTTTGTTGCCCTAGTCCCAATCGAGGGTCCCTAGGGCTGCTCTTCCCCTGCTCTTACCTGATTGGTATGTTCTCTTCTGCATCTTTCAGACCTGGTCATTAGTCCTTTCCAGCCATGGTTCTGTCCCATCTTGCCTTGGAAATCTAAAGTCCTGTCTCTATCTCTCTGCCCAGCCATTGACTGCCAGCAACGTTAATAACCAATGCGGTGGGGGAGGGGGGTTGCAGGCGCCCTCAGAATCTTACATGCAGACTTGAGTATTCCTATATAATTTTGGGGACCTAATTAACATAACACAAGCGTTAGACCAAATCCATAAGAGACAGCTATTTTGGAAATGTCTTTGAGGGTTGAAGCTGATGACACTTTAGCAGATGTATCAATAACATGCAACATTTTTTGTAAACATTATAGCATAAAAAAATCTTGCGGATATCTCTTCTGTTACAATCCTACAGGCAAAGCAAGAGATCTAACAGTACCTTAAAGAAAATGGTCATAGAATAGAATGGGGACAAAGAATATCCCAGAGAGAAATTGAATAATGCTTTATTGATTTAAAAATTTTAAATGTCAATGAATCAAATAACATAACTGCTAGAGTACACTGGATTTTAGGAAGGACTGATGATTTAGATGAGCCTATGCATATGATAATCTCAGAAAGGAGGTCAGGAAGTATATTATATTGAAAAGGAGAATATGCTCTTCTTTCAGCAGAAGAAAAACTATGGATTCTTTCAAAATTAATAAAAATCTGATTTGACCAGGAAAAACACCCTCGTGTTTTTGACTGCAAATATGAAAGAAATCATAAAGACTAACAGGACAGGTGACGTGAATTGCTGATCCTTCTTCAAGGGAACAGCACTGAGACCAGCTGAGAATTGAAAATGTCTCCAGCCAGGACTTTAGCTAAGCAGAGTCAATAAATCTTGTTGGCTCTAGAATCCTTGGGGCTTATCATGCCGTCCTTCCAAATTGCATAGATAAAAATTCATATTACAGTCTGGTTATTCAATTTAAACTAACTTATGAAAGAAAGAGCCTAACCTCCTCGAACAGAGAGCAGAGAATCATTTTAGTTGACTGTGCACGCCTACATTCCATAGGTATGCTAATAAGAAATGTTTATTACCTGTGGAAGTTCATATGTCAATAAACACCAGTGAAGTTAAAAAGGCCTTGACAGGATTCAGCCTTGAGGATGCTACAAGAATGCTGAGACACTAAGGCATATTTTTCTGGCATTTTGCTTCATCTAGTCTCACGGGACCTCATGAGCTGTTTCACCAAAACTTGCTTCCAGGAAAGCTTCGAAGGTGCAGAGCTCCTATGGTACAGCGTCTCAGACTGTTAAAACTTAGGGTTTCATTTTTAACCCTGAGCTTTCTCAGCACACAGAGACTGGACAATAAATGTTAGAACTGGCTTTCTTAAGACTGGTCAATATCCCAATTTTATTTAGGTTCCCCAAAGGAAATGATGCCTGTCCACTAGAATTCAGGAAGTAATTTCAAGAGAGTGATGCCTCATTCCAAGAAAGTGAGATGGGTGTTTTTGGGTTAAATGAAATATTAATGGTCTCGGTCAGAGAGGAAACAAAGTAAGGGAGGCTAGATTTGGAGGTTTTTTTTCTCTCTTTTTCTTTCCTTTATTCTTCTTTCTCTCCTGTCTAATCCAGCATAATACCTACTTACATTCTAAATGTTTACCTTTATAACTCACAATAAAGTCTTAGCAACATGGCTGCCTATACATGAGCAGCCAAAGACAATACTGGTATGGACAGAAAATCATGTGCAATATCATTTTAAGCTTACACAGTTTTGTCCTTAATTTTTATATTTTATTCTTAGGAAAAACTCCTATTTTGTCATACAGACTAGAGGATCTCATATTTACATCTATACCCACCTCCTGCACATTGTAAATATCATTATCTTAAGCAAGAATTAAGTCCAAATAACAGCAGGACACATTTAGCAAATTAAGAATGCCTGAAGATGAGTAGAGCCAGAAACTGGGAGCAAGTGAAACACAATGGCATTACCTCTTTAAATAACCAGAGCCAGGGCCCCTTGGAGAAATGGCTACTTCAGCAGATTTAAAAGTAAGTCTTCCCCAACACTGAATGGGATTCCATCTTCAGACACAGCCAACGATACTACGAACCCTTTCCATGCTTGAAGTTCTCTTAAGCAACTCAAAACAATATATGATGAAGGACAGTTGACAGACATTGTAGTGGAAGTAGATCACGGGCAAATGTTTTCCTGTCATAGAAACGTTCTTTCTGCAGTCATACCCTACTTCAGATCCATGTTCACTAGAGACCTTACAGAAAGTACTCAGAAAGAAGTGCGGATCATCGGTGTTGAAGGTGAATCGATGGATTTAGTATTGAATTATGCCCATACCTCTAGTTATTCTGACAGAGGCCAAAGTTCAAGCCCTGTTCACTACAGCTAGCATCTTCCATATTCCTTCCATACAAGACCAGTGTGCTAAGTATATAATTAGCCATTTGGATCCACAGAATTCTATTGGAGTCTTTATGTTTGCTGATCATTATGGTCACCAGGAACTTGGAGATTGATCAAAAGAATGCATCCATAAAAATTTCCTGTGTGTCACCAAAGAACAAGAGTTTCTCCAGCTGACAAAAGACCAACTCAGAAGCATACTAGGTAGTGATGATTTAACTGTAGACTGGGAAGAACATGTTTATGAAAGCATTATAAGGTGTTTTGAACATGAGCAGAATGAAATAGAAATTTTCGCCAAATGTCTATGTTTTCCTCTAATGGAAGATGCATCTATTGAGAAAATTCCTCCTCAGTCTGCACAGGCCATAGTCAAAACTTGTGGAGAAAAGGGACCATCCAACACCAATGCCTGTACACAGATGTTTGGAATGATGGCTTCCGAGATGATCATATGTTTTGATGCTGCACACAAGTACTCAGGAAAGAAGCAGACAGTGCCTTGTCTAGATATAGTCACAGGAAGGGTGTTTAAACTATGCAAACCACCAAATGACTTAAGAGAAGTTGGGATTCTTGTATCACCAGATAATGTCATATACATTGCAGGAGGGTACAGGCCAAGCAGCAGTGAGGTGTCCATTGATCACAAAGCAGAAAATGATTTTTGGATGTATGACCATTCCATCAATAGATAGCTTTCTAAGCCATCCTTGCTTCGGGCCAGAATAGGCTGCAAACTAGTATATTGCTGTGGTAAAATGTTTGCTATTGGAGGACATGTTTACGAAAGTGATGGAAGAAACTCACTGAAGTCTGTGGAGTGCTATGATAGCAGGGAGAATTGCTGGATGATGGTTTGTGCCATTCCAGCTGCAATGGAGTTTCATAATGCTGTGGAGCACAAAGAAAAAAATCTACATTTCACAGGGAGAATTTTTCCTCTTCAATGAGGCTCAAAGAGACTCCTGGGGATTTTTAATACCCTTGACTGTGCCTAGAATCCAGGGCTTAGTAGCTGTGTACAAATACTCAATCTACTACATAGTTGGAACCTGTGGAGATCATGAGTGTGTTTTTTACTATTGAAGCCTACGATATTGAGTTAAATTAATGGACTTGAAAAAGGACTTTCCTTGTGATCAGTCTATAAATCCATACCTTAAGCTGATACTTTTCCAGAATAAACTTCATTTATTTGTACAAGCTACTCAAGTGACTGTTGAAGAACATATTTTCAGAACCAGCAGGAAAAAAAATTCTCTTTACCAGTATGATGACATTGCTGACCCGTGAATAAAAGTGTATGAGAACCCAGATAGGTTGGCCACCATTTTGAGTGTTCAGTGGCTAAACTCTATCCTCAGTGTCTTCAGAAATTCTTTAATAAGTAGCAGGCCAAAGCATGTCATTGGACTCTTAGAGTAAGGAAGCTTGTTTAGGAAATGCTGTCCACATTGAAGAAAGCTAACACTTTTGTATTCAGAAATGGGTGCTCATAGAGATTGTGGTATTGGGAGGGATTTGCTTTTACCTTCATGATATTTTCGTTTTAGTCAGGAAAGGTAACAAAGTGCAATTTTCAGCATTTTTCCACCCATGGCCTAAAAGTGTCACCCTAGAATTTTGCGATAAATAGTTGCTGAGAAACCAGGTGAATTCAAGACAACTATGTACTCTTGAAAAACAGAGTATTCCTGGGTAAAGAAATTCAAACTGGTTAACGTGACTTTTTATTTTAAATACCAGGAATAATATAAGGCAATATCATTTATTTAGCTGTGATCTCTCTAACACAGAAAAGCAGTAACTTAGATCCTCAGTCTTATTATTTATATCTATTTACATATATATATATTTTGTGTACTGTTTTCAAGTGTACAGGATTTAAATGTGCTCTGTCAGACTGAAGGAAAACTCAGTTTTCAGAATGAAATTTTAGTCACATTGTTTCATATTTCTCATGTAACTTTTAAGTTAAGCTACAAGGTTAAAGTGGCAGTTTTCTGTCCATAACTTTTTCAAGTGCTAACACTGTCCCATTAAAATTCCAAAGGGCTCAGATTTGCAGGTGACTGGTGCTCGTTTAAGTTAATTCACGTGTCATTAGATAGATTTAAATGGTTTATGAGTCTATGTTTCTCTTTCAGATTAGCATGCTAGTTCCATGGTCGTGGCACTTTACCTTATGACTCCAAGAGGTCTGCTATTTGTGTGATAGGAGATGGCTGTTGGCCATTGTTCTAACTGGATTTAGTTTTACAATTCCAAATTTGCACTCACATGGGGTGTTTTGTTGCCCAAACTCTTTTCCCATCCTCTCCCTTTCCAGTCATTGTTAGTATCGTGAAAATTAACTAATACCGTGAAGTTTTAACACCTACTTATAAAATTCTGTTTTCCAGAAACAAGACTCTTGGAGTGGTCTAATAATTCAGTGGCTTCTAAGGTTCCTATGACAGTTACAACCTCTCTATTTTTGGCCCTCAACAGTAATGAATATTTTTATGTTGAAACAGTTGTAGCTGAAGGCGACATAGAAGGAAGGATGAGTGAGTGAACAGAGTCATAGGTTTCTGTACTCTAGGTACTATGGCACTGTTCATATTGAACTGATAAGTGTCTCAAAATTAGTTAGGAATATTAACATAAACTCCTTTTTTACCTAAGGCAGGCATTTAGGTTGATAACATACTCATTACTATTCCTACCCTAACTGATAAAGAATATTACACATGAGACAGAGCCTGTACTCAGAACAAATTTTCTTTTTTTTTCTTTTTAAATATAAAACTGTTCATTTAGTCAGAGTCCCTTTTAATGATCTTTGAATAATTATACTTAATCTCATAGTAGCCAAAAATATACAACTTATAAATTCGTAACTTTATAACTAGCATATTTTATTGGATATTTTTATTTACATTTCAAATGTTATTCCCTTTTCCAGTTTCCCTCCCATAAACCCCCTATCACATCCCTCCACCCCCTGCCTCTATGAGGCTGAAGTTTTCTTAAAGAGAGTCAGTTTGATTCTCTTGAAGAATATTGGCATGGTTTATATTGGGGGAAAAAAGTCTTATACAAAGTGTAAGGTGATCAATAGTGTGAAACAAATGGAAAACATTGTCTGTTGCATCACATACCTCCTTTTCCAGAAACTCTGTAGACTGCTGTACTATGGCCTTACACAGGGAGAGTTCTTTGAAGCAGTTCAAGTGGACAACATTCACAGAATGAGTGTGTATGTGTGCTACACAGCTGGATGTGTGTGACTTTTCCTAATCTCTTTGTAAATTTTGTCAACCAATATTTTTTAACTTCTATGGTTTGTCTTGTGTTTTCTTTTTTTCATTCTGTTTTAGGGTTATTTCTCTGATTTTTTCGAATTACATTATAGTTTTGTATTGCTAATGAGAGTGAAGATAATTTTTTTACAAGAAATAACCATGTAATTTATTTTTGAAAACTTTTCTGAGTATCTAAGGTTTCCTGCCACTTTGACAATCTCAGTATTTAGGAAAATTCATTACTTGAAGACATGACATAGAATACTGAATTAGCAATATGTATGTACCATATGATATGTAAGAGAACAAACACTGTGGACAATGCTACTAGATATATTTGCTAGTAGATTTATTCTGTTGATCTGTACAGCAGTCGATCCTTTTGTCATAACTGTAGGTTGAGGGAATCATCTAAGAATAGTGTATGAAAGCCAATGTTTAGAATTTGCTATGGGAATAGAATATATACTATTGAATTTTGTATGAACTAGTTGTTTACATTACATAGCCGGAATATCTTGCCACTTTTAAAGTGATTTCAGAAAAGGTTCTAGGAAACTAAGGATCAGTGATATGTGTGGGTTTCGGTATAGAAATGTAATGTACATTTTCATAGTATGAAATTTTAAGTAAAAGACACAATGGCTACAGCAGAATTAAAGATCTAACAAATGCCAATCCTACTTTAAAAAAATAAAAAGAATGCCTGAAGATATACACTTAGCTGCTGAATATTTTCCTTCTGCAAACACCAAGCATTTTCTCTGCTTGGACACTTACACCTCCCCTGCTCCTGTTTACTCTCCCATATTGTGGTTTCACAAAAGTGAAAGTTAAAACAAAGTTTGCAGTTTAGCAAGAATCTGGGCACATTACCAAAATGGACTTGACATGAGGCAATACTCACTGTAAACATTCAAAGGCAGAAAACCAATCAAGTTCAGAGACTAAATCTTCACATCAACTCTGTAATTGCAGTTTTCAATGATAAAGACACTCATTAAAATCTTTTAATGCTCATTAAACTCATAAAAGATATCATTTTCACTAGTGTTTTTAAGACAAGGCACTTTGTTTGGATATTCTCTCTCCTGATATTTATAATATTTCCTCTCTTTAACTCTCTAGATACTGTCACCTGTCTTGCTCTGTTAGGTTTCTATTTGAGGAACTTTGAGATCCTGTTCTTCCAATGCCTATTAATGTGATGTATGCTTGCCAATATTATTTTAGTCCTTTGCTTTTGATTACTTATAATGACCTGTTGTGACTCTCTCAATAACTCTTTTAATGTTCAGTCTTCTCATCCTTATGGAGTTTTGGTTTTTTAGTCTTATGGAGATTTTTATCATTAACATATTCTGTAAGAAGTCGATATGCCTCTGTCTACTGTTTCTTCTTTCTCTTTTCTTCAGGCTTGTCTCCCCAGTACTAGAGTGTGTTCATTAGATGAAGGAAATGTATTCTTATTGTTGTCAGATATTTTATATTTCCCCTTATTCACAGAGAAATCCTGGCTTTTTATAACTATCATGCCTATTATGACTGGTATGATATATATATATATATATATTCCAACCTACAGTCCTATTTTATGCTATATGAAGTTCTATTTTTATATGCCATATGAAATTTGACTATCTTATACCATATGAAGTCCTGACTATTGTATGCCATATAAAGGTGTTCTGCAGATCGGACCCCTGTGGTTACACCTGGAGGTTTCTTGCACTCTACTCAAATCCCCTTGCTCATTCTTAAGCCAGTTCACTCAATGGAGACTTGAGTCACAGACTGTGCATCCCCACTCTCTTGAAATTTGATTACAAGTCTCAATCACAGTCACACAACCTCTGTGATGTCAAACCATCAAATCAGTACTAAGACTTCAATTTTACCATTTTCAACAAAAGATTGGATCTGGAATGGTTTCAGAGTTTCAGAGCTTCATCACCTCATGCAGGGGAAGATGTGGCAGAGGAGATAGCTCTGCTCATGGTGGCCAGAAGCAGGTGGATCTTACTACTATATCTCATACTAGTATTTGTGAGGTAAGTGGATGAATGTGTCCAGAAGGCACTGACAGTAATGAATGAGGCATGGTAGTGTCAGGTGCCAAAATTAAGTTCCTTTTAAAGTGTCCAAGGTTCGAGTTATTTTGAACATTTCTATAATTATACAGTAGAATATAAATGGCATGTGCTGTGCTGTTTTTCAAGCAAATTTAGTGAGTTTCTATATTCATCGCCTCACAGTCTAGAAATGTGCAATCATAACAGCGAATTTGATTAGAGTTCCCTTAATGCTACTAGGCCTGAGGGACTGGAAGAATTTTGTTTATGTTGTCTTGCCATAACAACAATGGTTAATAATCTTCACATCTAGCACCACATTTTGAATAGAACTACATGTTCTTGCCTCGTTGGCATGTGTTTATACTTGTGATTTCTTCTCAAACTTTCTATTTAAAATTGTTAATCTGTTCTCATGCTTCCTCTCCACTCACCTTCATCAGACCTGTAGACCCTGAACCATACAAGCTATCTTCCATACCCGCACCCATCTTCCCTGCTCACTGAGTCCTCTGTGGCATGTCAAGCTACCCTTAGCAGATTGCTATCCCTTCTGGACCTCCATTCTCCTCTGAACCTTCTGCCCATCTTCATCAGACATGCAGAGCCTGAACCATACTGACCTTCCAATCCTGAACCAAGCAGCCCAAAGATACCCACCAGAGGCATGCCACACCAGAAATCTCCAGGTTAATCCTCATTCCAATACTTAACTACAGCAGGAACATTGAGGGCCAAAGCCATTAACATGGCTAAAGGCCCTCAAAACAAACAAACAGAAAAAAACAGGAACAAAAGCCAGAACACTATAACACCTTCAGAACACAGCTACCCTATGACAATAAGCCTAGGGTAGCCTAACACAAAATAAGCATAAGAAAATGACCTTAAATCCAATCTTATAAAGATGATAAAGGCCTTTAAAAGGGAAATGACTAAATCCCTTAAAGAAAAGCCAGAAAATACAATCAAAGAGATAGAGATCTTAAAAAAGAAACTAATAAATCCTTTAAAGATATGCAGGAAAATACAATTAAACCGATGATGGAAATAAAACTGTCCAAGAACGGAAAGGAGAAATAGAAGCAATAAAGAAAAGACAAACCGGGAGAATATTGGAGATGGAAAACCTAGAGAACAGCAACTACGGAGTTAAGCATCACCAATAGAATATAGGAGACAGAGGAAAGCACCTCAGCCATAGAAGACATAATAGAAGAAATTGATACATCAGTCAAATAAAATGTCAAATCTAAAACTTTTCTGACACAAAACATCTAGGAAATTTGGGATACAATGGGAAGACCTAACCTATGGGTATTAGGAAAAGAAGATGAAGAGTCTCAGCTCCAAGGCAATATCTTGTAACCACAGATGCCAACAAAATTGTCCATCACTGTAGATGGAGATTTTCAAGGCAAATTCAAATTCAAACAACACCTATCCAAAAAATCAAGTGCTACAGAAAATATTAGAAGAAAAATACCAACCCAAAAAACACAGGAAATAAGCAATTCCAAACCAGCACAAACAAAGGAAGCATCACACACACACGCGCGCACACACACACACACACACACACACACACACACACCAACATCAAAATAGCAGGAATTATTAAAATAACAGGGATTAACAATCGCTGGTCGTTAATATCTCTCAATATGAATGGACTCAGTTAAAAAGACAAGACTAACAAAATGGATGTTGCATTAAAGAAACACATTTCAACGATAAAAACAGATAATTCCGCAGGTAAAGGGCTAGAAAAAAAGTTTTAAAAACAAACAGGCCCAAGAAGCAAGCTGTAGTAGTTATTCTAATATCTACTAAAATAGACTTACAACCAAAATTAATCCAAAGAGACAGAGAAGGACACTTCATATTCATCAAAGGAAAAAAAATCTACCAAGATGATATCTCAATTCTGAACATCTATTTCCCAAACACAAGAACACCCACATTTATAAAATACACGTTGCTAAAGCTTAAATCACACATTGAGCCATACACATTAATAGTGGGGACACCCCATTCTCAGTAATAAGCAGGACATACATATAAAAACCAAATCGAAAAAGAAATAAAACTAGCAGACATTATGAAGCAAATGGACCTAATAGACCTTTATAGAATATTTCACCCAAACTCGAAAGAATATGTGTTCATCTCATCACCTCATCCATCCTGCTCCAAAACTGACCATCTAGTCAGTCACAAAGCAACAGATACAAGAAAATTGAAACAATAGCTTGTATTTTATCAGGTCACCATAGATTAAAGCTGGGCTTCAATAACAACAGAAACAACAAAAACCTACATGCTCTTGGAAATTGAACAACTCCCTGTTCAATGGTCTTTGAGTCGGGGAAGAAATAAAGAAAGAAACCAAGGATTTTGTAGAATTCTATAAAATTGAAGGCACAAAACACATAAATTCGTGGGACAGGATGAGAGCAGTGCTAAGAGGAAAGTTCATAATATTAATTGCTTCTGTAAAGAAAGTAGGAAGTTCTCATACCAGCAATTTAAAAGTACACCAGAAAGCTCTAGAGAAGAAGACAGAAGAAGAAGAAGGAAGATAGAAGAAAAAGGAGGAGGCAGGGGAGGGGAGGAAGAGATGGAAAAGAGGGAGAAGGAGAGGGAGGAGAAGAAGAAAGAGGAGGAGGAGAGGGAAAGGGTGGAGGAGAAGAAGGAGGAGGGGAATGAGAAAAAGAAACCACACCGAGGAGGAGTAGAAGGCAGAAAATAGATTCAGAGATGAAATAAATCAGTTAGAAACAAAGAAAACAATAAAAAAGAATCAACAAAACCAAGAGTTGGTTCTTTAGTATTTAAGAACATAGACAAACACTTAACCAAACTAAACAAAAGACAGAGACACTTAAGACATTCAGAGAATGTCTCAATTCAAAAGACTAAACTCTGCAAAACAAACTCAAAGGAAAAAAACCTCATGATTATCTCATTAGATGCTGAAAATGCCTTTGACAAAATCCAATACCCACTTCATGTTAAAAGTATCAGAGAGATAAGGGATACAAAGCACATTGCCTAACCTAACACACAGCACAGTAGCCATCATCAAATTAAATGGAGAAAAACTTAAATCAATTCAACTAAATTCAACCAAAATCAGATAAAGCTATCCAATATCTCCCTACTAGCATGGTTGTTCTCTGAGAGGCTCTACCCAGCATCTGACTCAGATACCCACAGTCAAACACTAGATGGAGCAAGGGGAGGATTGCAAACTGGAAAGGGATAGGATCTCCACAGAAAGACCAACAGAGTCAAATCGCCTGAAATATTGGGGGCCCTCAGAGACTGAACCACAAACGAAAGAGCATACAGAGGCTGAATTTTAGGTCTCCCTACACTTGTAGCAGAACTGGAGCTTGGTCTTCATGTGGGTTCCTAACAATTGGAGCTGGGGTTATGCCAAAAACTGTTGCCTGTCCATTAGCTATGTTCTAGCTGGCTGCCTTGTCTGGCCTCAGTGGGAGAGAATGTACATCTACAGAGACTTGATGTACCAGGGTGGGCAGAATACCCAATGGGATTCCTGACTGCTTAGAAGGGAAGGGGAGGAGGACAGAATTGTGAAAAGGCTTGGACCAGAGGTAGGCAGTAAACAAGAAGTAAAGTGAATAAATAAATAATAATTAATTAAAAAATACAAAACTGATTATCCCCTTTGAAATGTTTCTTACTGAATTCTAATTAGATGTAACTGCAGAACTCATTTTGTTTCCATTTGCATATTTATTGTGGTTTTTTTTGTTTGTTTGTTTGTTTGTTTTTGTTTCCAGGTCATATGTTGTTACTCTTGAAGTGAATTTGTATCAAGAGTCAGAATGGTTGGATGATACCAGAAAAATAAGTCCCACTGAATCAATAAGCAAGGGGAATAGGAGCTCACAGAAACTGGAGAAGCAACCACAGGTACTATATAGATCCACAACAGGTCCTCTTGCATATATAGCATAGATAATTTACTTAGGTTTGTGGGATTCCTGTCTGGGAGAGCAAGTTAGACTATATCTCCTGTGCCAGCTCTTGGGATGCTTTTCCTCTTGTGGGGTTGCTGTGTCCACGTCAATATGATAGTTTTGCTTCAACTTACATTTTCCTTTGTCATGATTGGTTGTTATCTCTTAGAAGCTTGCCGTTTTTTCTAATGAGAGACAGAGAGGGAGCAGATCAAGAAGGGAGAGGATGAGAGAGAAATGGGAGAAGTAAAGAGAGGGGAAACTATTGTTAGGATAAATTGTATGAAAATAATCTATTTTTTAATTTAACGATTGGACACTTCCAGAATACTTGCTACTCAAAATTCATATTGTTGACTGAATAATTATTACTGTGTGTACATTTGATTCTTTTTACTACGATACATCTCTGGAGATATGCCATTCATTATGTGTACTTCATTTCTAATTTTGTCAAATTGCTCAATAGTATTTTCTAGTAAAGCAAAATTGCCTAACATTTCATAATTTTGAAATCTTTATAAGTAAATACATCAATTTTACTCTTAGTAGTTTGTTGGCAGACAGTTTCTTTCCCTTTAGACACAAATTTTGTCTTGTTATTTCATAAATTTTACATCACTGTGTCAGGATTTGTCCATAGAACAGGTCAACTCTATTGATTTTATTTGTAAAAGGGTAATAATTTTAATTAATCACTTTAATTGATTAAGAAATACCTATGGCATTATAGAGATAATGTTTGGGCTCTCTCTATGCTGGAATATCTAAATATAATTTGTCATTTTGCCAGAAGATGAGAAATAACAGGTAAGACTCTTAACATGAAGAAATTTTAAAAAGTATTCAATGGATGATGTAATGGTAGCAGGGGAGGTCATAGTCATTAAATTATCTTACAAGTGATTCTACAGAATGAAACACATAGAGTAGTTTCCCATGTGCTGCACACTGTTGTGAATGTACATCTGGTTAGATAATTGGATTTTAGCATAGAGTGATCTAAGATTCAGGAGCCAGGGGTAAGTTGGTCAAACAATTTACAAGACATCTCCTGATCTATGCAGAAAGATCAGGTGATAGAGTAAAAAATATGTATTGGGTAATTTTACTCTGTTCAAATGCAGTAGTGTGCTAGCTGTGAATCTCACTAAACCAACCACACAGACTCTGAAAGACAACATCTTCTCCCATCCAGGACACGACAAAAAGCTGCTAAAAGTCCCTGCATACTCTGATATGCCAGGTTAAGATTCGTTTTATTCTTATCTATTATCAGAGTCAAGATAGTAGCTGCCTTGTGATCTGTTTCCTTTTAAAATACAATTATTTTAGTTTGAGATTACAGCTATGAATAGTATATGTTCTGATCAAATTACCAGCTTGGCCATACCCACCATTTTTCCCACTGTACTCCACCACTTTTCATTCCCAATTTCATATGTATTTTTTCAAACAAATTGAGTCCAATTTGTCTTATCAGCATGTGGCTAGGTATAATGTTAAGTTTTGGAATGTTCCTTTGTATTGTAATGTTAAATATTGCACACTAAAGTCTGATTGCCACCAAGCACGCAGAGTTCCTCACATATACCATGTGATGCCTACGTAATTTTGCCCCCATGTTATCACCCATTCATCAATAACAATGCCTACAGCTGGGCAGAAGAGAGGTGGGCATATAATTGGTTCACAGGCTTAGGTCTGAGGCAGAGACCATGAGGAGGAGGAGGAGGAGGAGGAGGTGGAGGAGATGCTTTGGGGTTGTTAAACCATAAGGACATTAGCATGATTGCTGCCTAGTTGGAATAAAAGCAGCCCAAATGGAAACTGCCAGGTTGTAACTCAGGGTTATTGAAAGAGATGTAGATGAAATAGCATAGAACATTGATATCTGCCAGCTATAGTGCTGTTAAGGTTAACTTTAATTATAAAGGTTTCATATCTTTTATTTTGGAACTGAATGGTCAAGAATAGGTAGAAATTCCCCATTAACTATTTACCAAAACAGCATAAAGCCATCTCCTGAAGCATGGTTAGCCATCACATTCTGAAGATCCTGACTTCATCCATAGTTGCCTTCACCTGCCAGTAACTCCTCGGGCAGGGATGGGAGTTAATGTGTCCCTTATCCATTCTGGGATTATGGTCTGTAATCTTGGGCAGGTTTTGTGCATACTAATGGGATTTGTATGTGCAACAGTTTTTCAGTGTTCAGAAATTTCTAGCTGTCACATCGATATTGTGGAATCTCAACATATCCTTTCATAACTTGACCCTTTATGGAAGAGACCAATGGAATACTGTTTTATTTTTCCAGGTTTTGTGACTTGATGAAGGGAGGACTAAGTGAGTAACTATGTCTCATGAAATTCTTGCAAATTTATCATCAGACTGTTTATGATTGACTGCAATTATGCCATAAAACATTGGTCATACACTTACACTGTTAAATTGGATGATATGAATACATTGATCAACATAGATAGAAAAATTTTTAATTCATTATGTGGAAGAAATAATGATGTAAACTAACATGTAACTATGTAAACTAACATGCTTTCAATTCTTCATAGAGGAGAATTCAGAGACCAGTCACATTATGATGTCACTAGTTTTGTGAGATATTCTAAAATCTATGTGCCACAAATAATTGAACATGAAGTAATTACATCTTGTCTTATTGAGATCACTCCATCATAAAGGAGATATTAAATGCTCTCATGAAAACAGCATAATTAAAATCATTATTCAGGCAGTCCAGACCTTGCCCTGATCTGAAGGGACCAGGCCAAACAGCTCCCTGCACCCAAATCCTGTGGGAGGGAGAGAGAGACCTTCAGAGGGGCAGACACATCTGGGAAGCAAGAGGAGACTACTCCCTGTCCACATTTCTGACTCTAGAGGAAAATGCCTAGCACCATCTGGGCCCCCTGTGCACAGGAACCCCGGAGAAGGCGACACAGGACCTTCTGGTTGCTGCCGGCATGGAGAGCTGAAACGCAGCCCCAGAGGAGCCACTTCAAGCCTGAGACCAGAGGTAAGACCAACTTTTCTGCTCCAAGTGACCTGCCTGGTGAACTCAGGACACATGCCCACAAGAACAACTGGAGACCATTAGACAGGAACAACTACACCTTCGAAAGCAGAACACTCTGTCTGCATAACTGGCTGAAAGAAAACAGGAAAACAGGTCTACGGCACTCCTGACACACAGGCCTATAGGATGGTCAAGCCACTGTCAAAGATAGCAGAACAAGGTAACACCAGAGACAACCTGATGGCGAGAGGCAAGCGCAGGAATCCAAGCAACAGAAACCAAGACTGCATGGCATCATCGTAGTCCAATTCTCCCACCAAAGCAAAAACTGAATATCCAAACACACCAGAAAAGGAAGATCTAGATTTAAAATCACATTAGATCATGAAGATGGAGGGCTTTAACAAAGACATAGAGAACTCCCTTAGAGAAATGCAGGAAAACACAAATAAACAAGCAGAAGCATATAGAGAGGAAATGCAAAAATACTTGAAAGAATTACAGGAATACACAAACAGGTGAAGGAATACCTTTTTCTCACCAACTCATGGTATTTTCTCCAAAATTGACCATATAATCGGTCATAAAACAGGCTTCAACAGATACAGAGGGGTAGAAATAATCCCATGCATCCTATCAAAACACCACGGGCTAAAGCTGGTTTTCAATAATAATAAGAAAATAACACCCACATATACATGGAAGTTGAACAATGCTCTACTCAATGATAACCTGGTCAAAGAAGAAATAAAGAAAGAAATTAAAGACTTCTTAGAATTTAATGAAAATGAAGGTACAACATACCCAAACTTATGGGACACAATGAAAGCTGTGCTAAGATGAAAACTCACAGCTCTGAGTGCCTGCAGAAAGAAACAGGAGAGAGCATATATTGGCAGCTTGACAGCACACCTAAAAGCTTTAGAACAAAGAGAAGCAAATACACCCAGGAGGAGTAGAAGGCAGGAAATAAACTCAGAGCTGAAATCAATGAAATAGAAAAAAAAGACTATTAAAAAAATCAACTGAACCCAAAGCTGATTCTTTCAGAAAATCAACAAGATAGATAAACCCTTAGCCTGACAAACCAGAAGACACAGAGAAGGTATCCCAATTATCAAAATCAGATATGAAAAGGGAGATATAACAACAAAATCAGAGAAAAAATCATCAGATCCTACTACAAAAATCTATATTCAACAAAACTTAAAAATCTGGAAAAAATGGAAAATTTCCTAGACAGACAGCAGGTACTGAAGTTAAATCAGGAACAGATAAATCATTTAAACAACCCCATAACTCCTTAAGAAATAGAAGCAATCATTAAAGGTCTCCCAACCAAAAAGAGCCCAGGTCCAGATGGGTTCAGTGCAGAATTCTATCAGACCTTCATAGAAGACCTCATACCTGTACTACTTAAACTATTCCACAAAATTGAAATAGATGGAGCTCTACCAAATTCCTTCTATGAAGCCACAATTACTCTTATACCTAAACCACACAAAGACCCAACAAAGAAAGAGAACTTCAGACCAATTTCCCTTATGAATATAGATGCAAAAATACTCAATAAAATTCTGGCAAACCAAACCCAAGAGCACATCAAAACAATCATTCATCATGATCAAGTAGGCTTCATCCCAGGCATGCAGGGATGGTTTAATATATGGAAAACCATCAATGTAATCCACTATAGAAACAAACTGAAAGATAAAAACCACATGATCATTACATTAGATGTTGAGAAAACATTTGACAAAATACGAAACCCCTTCATGATAAAAGTCCTGGAAAGAACAGGAATTCAGGGGCCATACCTAAACATAGTAAAAATCCATGTACACCAAACCAATAGCTAATATTAAACTAAATGAAGAGAAACTTGAAGCAATCCCACTAAATCAGGGACTAGACCTAGCCAAAGCAATCAGACAACAAAAGGAGATCAAAGGGATATACATTGGAAAGGAACAAGTCAAAATATCACTATTTGCAGATGATATGATTGTACATTTAAGTGACCCCAAAAGTTGCACCAGAGAACTACTAAACCTGATAAACACCTTCAGCAAAGTGGGTGGGTATAAAATTAACTCAAATAAATCAGTAGCCTTCCTCTACACAAAAGAGAAACAAGCCAAGAAAGAAATTAGGGAAACGACACCCTTCATAATAGTCCCAAATAATATAAAGTACCTCGGTTTGACTTTAACGTAGCACGTAAAAGATCTGTACAATAAGAACTTCAAGCCTCTGAAGAAAGAAATCGAAGAACATCTCAGATTATGGAAAGATCTCCCATGCTCATGGATTAGCAGGATTAATATCGTAAAAATGGCCATTTTTTACCAAAAACAATCTATAGATTCAATGTAACACCATTAAAATTTCCAATCCAATTCTTCATAGAGTTAGACAGAACAGTTTGCAAATTATTCTGGAATAACAAAAAACCTAGGATAGCTAGAACTATCCTCAACAATAAAAGGACTTGTGGGGAAATAAGTATCCCTGAACTCAAGCAGTATTACAGGGCAATAGGGATAAAAACAGTATGGCATTGGTACAGAGACAGGCAGATAGACCAGTGGAATATAATTGAAGACCCAGAAATGAACCGACAGACCTATGGTCACTTGATTTTTGACAAAGGAGCTAAAACAATCCAATGTGACAAAGACCATTTTTAACAAATGGTACTGGTTCAACTGGATGTCAGCATGTATAAGAATGCAGATCGATCCATTCTTATCACCTTGTACAAAGCTTAAGTCCAAGTGGATCAAGGACCTCCACATCAAACCAGATACACTCAAACTAATAGAAGAAAAGTAGGGAAGAATCTTGAACACATGGGCACTGGAGAAAATTTCCTGAACAAAATAACAGCTTATGATATACGATCATGAATCGACAAATGGGATCTCATAAAACTACAAAGCCTATGTAAGGCAAAGGACACTGTTGTTAGGCAACCAACAGATTTGGAAAAGATCTTTACCAATGCTACAACTGATAGAGGGCTCATATCCAAAACATAAAAAGAACTCACTAAGTTAGACTGCAGGGAGAAAAATGACCCAATTAAAAAATGGGGGTCAAATCTAAACAAAAAATTCACAGCTGAGGGATGCCAAATGGCTGAGAAGCACCTAAAGAAATGTTCAACATCTTTAGTCATAAGGGAAATGCAAATCAAAAGCAACCCTGGAATTCCACCTCACACCAGTGAGAATGGCTAAGATCAAAAACTCAGGTGACAGCAAATGCTGGAGAGAATGTGGAGATAGAGGAACACTCCTCAGTTGTTGGTGGGATTGCAGACTGGTACAACCATTCTGAAAATCAGTCTGGATGATCCTCAGAAAATTGGACATTGAACTACCTGAGGACCCAGCTATACCTCTCTTGGGCATATACCCAAAAGATGCCCCAACATATAACAAAGACACGTGCTCCACAATGTTCATAGCAGCCTTATTTATAATAGCCAGAAGCTGGAAAGAACCCAGATGCCCTTCAAAAGAGGAATGGATACAGTAAATATGGTATATCTACACAATGGAATATTACGCATCTATCAAATATAATGACTTTATGAAATTCATAGGCAAATGGATGGAACTGGAAAATATCATCCTGAGTGAGGTAACCCAATTACAGAAAAACTCACATGGTATGCACTCATTGATAAGCGGATATTAGCCCAAATTCTCAAATTACCTTGAATGTACAGAACACATGAAACTCAAGAAAAATGACAAAATGCAGATGCTTCACTCCTTTAAAAGAGGAACAAGAATACTCTTGGGAGGGGATAGGGAGTCAGTGTTTAGAACAGAGACTGAAGGAATGCCCATTCAGAGCCTGCCCCACATGTGGCCCATTCATATACAGCCACCAAACTAGATAAGATGGATGAAGAAATAAGTGCAGGCTGACAGGATCCGGATGTAAATCTCTCCTGAGAGACAGAGCCAAATATGGCAAATACTTAGGCAAATGCCAGCAGCAAACCATGGAACTGAGAATGGGACCCCCGTTGAAGGAATCAGAGAAAGGACTGAAAGAGCTTGAAGGGGCTTGAGACCCCATATGAACAACAATGCCAACCAACCAGAGCTTCCAGGGACTAAGCCACTACCCAAAGACTATATACATGGACTGACCCTGGGCTCCAACCTCATAGGTAGCAATGAATATCCTAGTAGGAGCACCAGTGGAAGGGGAAGTCCTTGGTCCTGCCAAGACTGAAATCCAGTGAACAAGATTGTTGCGGGGAGAGCAGTAATGGTGGGAGGATGGGGAGGGGAACACACATATAGAAGGGGAGAGGGAGGAGTTAGGGGGATGTTGGCTTGGAAACCGGGAAAGGGAATAACAATTGTAAATAAGAAATACCCAAATTAATAAAGACGGAGAAAAAAGTCATTATTTCTTTTTTCCTATCACCATGGTATCTGTTACTTACCAGCTTTGAGCAATGCAAGTTATATTTTAACCTCTTGTATAAAGATTTTCGGATAAAAGATCAAGCAGTGACAGAAGGGAACACACTGTGACCAGAAGGACTTTGATGTTCAAAATGCCCAGAAAGTGGATTTCTGCTCTGTTCCTGCTACAGATAAGTTACTGTTTCAAATCTGGGAACTGTGGGAAGGTGTTGGTGTGGCCGATGGACTTTAGTCACTGGATGAATATAAAAATAATACTCGATGAACTTGTACAGAGGGGCCATGAAGTCACTGTTCTGAAACCTTCGGCTTACTATGTTCTTGATCCGAAAAAATCGTCTAACCTTAAGTTTGAAATTTTTCCTACATCTATCAGTAAAGATGAGCTGCAAAATCATATCATAAAAGTTTTGGATGTGTGGACTTATGAGTTGCCAAGAGATACATGTTTGTCATATTCTATCCTTCAAAATATGGTTTATGAATTTTCTTATTTTTATCTAAGTCTTTGTAAAGACGCTGTTTCAAACAAGCAGCTCATGACAAAACTACAGGAATCCAAGTTTGATGTTCTTTTCTCAGATCCTGTGGCTCCCTGTGGGGATCTGATAGCTGAACTGCTCCACATTCCTTTTCTGTACAGTCTTACCTTCTCTGCAGGCCACAAACTTGAAAAGTCCATTGGAAAATTTATACTCCCTCCATCTTATGTGCCTGTAATTTTGTCGGGACTGGCTGGCAAAATGACATTCATAGACAGGGTAAAAAATATGATATGTATGCTTTATTTCGACTTTTGGTTCGAGAGACTTAGATACAAGGAATGGGACATGTTTTACAGTGAGATTTTGGGTAAGTTACATTTTTGCTCAGTAGACTGAAAACCTAAGTTTCACATGTGTGTAAGACTTATGTCCATGAGATACAAAGTGAAGTAATCTTTTATAGGTGATCAAATGTATAATGATATCAGCTATCTAAGTCACAAACTCTTGTAAAAGCTCATATAATTCATCAAATGGAAGAAGGTAACTGTTCTCATACAAGACAGTTTGGTTAGCTATACTGTTGCATAGAGATGAAACTAGATGGTCTCTGGGTGATTCTTTACTCATCCTGTATTTTAATAAGTTTCTAAGCAGTTAGCAAATCTTGTTTCATGAAGATTCAAGAATGATATATTTCACAGTATCAATATGTATATATAACATTGAAGAAATTATTTTCTTTTGCCTAGGCCAGTGTCTTCATTTAAAATGAAAATGTAGGGTCCGAAAACATGGACAAAGGGTTGAGATTGTTTCTATACAGTTTAGTACCTGAGCTCTCTTCCCAGTATCACTCATTTCCAATGGCAGAAAACTGCCTATAACTTCAGTTTCAAGAGAAGTGCTGCCCTTTGATGATCCACAGGCACTGGTTTAAACTTAACCTATGCTCCTGCAGATATGCATACAAATAAATGAAAAGATAGATCATAAAATATTTTCTTTATTTATTTTTTAAAATTTCCCTAATCTTGGAAGCTATTTTGGTATTTCCCAAGTTTAGAAGTGCCACTGATGTTTCTACCAGTCCCACATTTCTTTTTTGAGTCCCTTCCAAAATTCGATTGCAAATGGCTAAATTCAACAGAAGCATGGACACACATGCTGAAGTTTTTGAAGTCATGTCCTTATTTCTCTTGAAAATATCCGACAGCTAAACTAGCCCAAAATTCCTATTCTTATAATTCTGAACATATTGATTCTTTTATAATATAAATGCTTTTAAATATATTAAAATTAAACAAGACTAGATGCATTAGTCATAGATTTAGCCATTTATAATCATTATAATTCCATATAAGGAATAAAGACTACTTACAAACTATCAGGACACTGAAAACACTGGCTAGGGTGCACATCAAGATGAAAGTTTTGACGTGGAGTGTCTGCTTATTTTTACATAGGTTTTTTTTTGAAGGGTTGGAGAGAAAACACTGATTGCATATTCACATATTGGCCTAGAGGGTTATTTCCTGTAAATATTTATGGTTTTATATTATTGAGGAAGCATAAAATAAGACTTACAGATTAATTTAAAAATAAATACAAGTTACCATGTATTTATATGATCTATAAATCAGTTATTGATGTAAGTTATATTATACATTAAAATATTACATTTTACATGCACATGTTCTACATAAAACATAAATTCTTCCAACATTTTAAGGAAATAGATTTCATACTCAGCAGACAGTTCTGTCAAATTTTCTCTGTCTCATTTGCTCATTTTCCCTATCTAGGAAGGCCCACCACCGTAGATGAGACAATGAGCAAAGCAGAAATGTGGCTTATTAGATCCTATTGGGATTTGAAATTTCCCCACCCAACATTACCAAATGTTGACTACATTGGAGGACTCCATTGCAAACCTGCTAAACCCTTGCCCAAGGTAAATACATTCTTTTTGTGTTTTTCATTTCATATCATTTCTGATGAAATGTTCTACATCTTTCATTACATTTTTCTCCCAATAATAGAGATATGTGGGAAGTGGAATTAAAAGTCCTGCTAAATGGGAGCTAAATAAACCCAGAAAAGAGGATGACAGACATAAAAAAATATATCAGTGAGTTAAGTCATGTAGGGTATTGGAGTGATTAGCAATTGGGTAAAGTTCTTTACCAAGCAACCATAAGAAAATGAGTTTGAATTCCAGTGCCCATATACAGAGTTGAGTATTCTGGCACAGCATGTATGACTTTAGTACTGAGTTGCAGAATCAGGTTAAAACTGAGGATACTAACCTGTTAAAATAGTGAGATTCATGTTCAATGAGAGACAATCTCAGAAATAATATGTTAAAGTTAATAGAGTAGAACATCTGATTTTATCATGGCCTTCATTAGCTAAAATAAATGCAGGGAATTTGGAGAAATTAAGAAAATATGCTCATTAATAACAATATCAAAAATTATTGCATACTATATGATTGTTTATTACAGTTATGATTATTTTATAAAGAGTCAAAACATTTTATATACCATAGAAGGAAATGTGCATTAGCTGTCACATGTGTACATACCACAGCATAGATATCATTTAATTAAACTCTAGCTAAGGAGTATTAAATCAGCCATTATAGGAGAAAACTGAACAGTAATGCGACATTTGTGAACTCTGTTGGATGAAAAATGTAATTCAGTTACAAATTTACCAATAGTTCACATAATATATTTGCATTCGTTAGCTTTCAATTCACCAGAGGAAAACATTGAGAACATTTGTTGAACAAGTATGAGTACACTACATACTGCTGCCTGTATTTTTCCATGGCAGTTCTGTCTTTTGTATGTTTTAAAATGTTTTGTATGATTCTATACATTCCTAAGAATACTTCAATTTTTATTTTCCTAGAGTTCTTTTGTAAAGCTTTCATAAGTGATTGTTCTACAATTGCTATTGTGTGACAGAGAAAGTGATTTATTCACAGGATATGGAAGAATTTGTCCAGAGCTCTGGAGAGCACGGTGTGGTGGTGTTTTCTCTGGGGTCAATGGTCAGCAACATGACAGAAGAAAAGGACAACGCAATTGCATGGGCCCTTGCCCAGATTCCACAAAAGGTGAGGTAAAGTGCCCATGGGAGGTGACTGTAAACTGAGACTGTAAAAGTACTCAGAAAGTCTGATTCTAACAGTGATTGTGTAAAACCTAAAGGTTTAGGTAATGTCTAATTTACCCAGCCAAATTACAAACAGAAACACACAAGAGATGTCACAATACAGAGGATATTTTTGACTACAAGCGCCTTGAATATCAATCTTGTGATTTCTGTAGGTACATTCTGAAATGGTGGCATTCTGATGACAAGGGTCATGACTGTGAAGGGCATAGGTTGATATAGAAAATTCTTCTTGATTTCTCATGAAATGATAATAGTTGCAGCCATTGTTAGTTCTTGTGAACCAAAACCAACATGTACAGAACTTGTGCAACTGAAAACACAGAACAAATCTAAGACAACCCTTCACTAGTGGATGACCACACATGGGAGAATATTTGGAGAGGACAAATGGCTCCTTAAAATTTGTTGTTTGATTTTAATTTTGATGATAAAAGCACACATAGTTAATACTGCACAGGTCAAATTAATACATTGGGCTTTCACAATGCACTGGCAATTTATTGGAGTATTTAACACAAACCCTTGTGGAGCTGCTTCCCAGAGACTGTGACTTGACACAATTTCACACTGCAACTCAGGTTAGTGGCTTCAATAGCCGGAAATCCCCATTCCTCAGACTCCTGAGGTAGGAAGATAGATGATTTTTAAGAACTTAAGTAGTATGGTGGGTAAGGAAGAGGGTGATTTAGTGAAGATTGGGGTAAGGAGGGATGAATAAGAAAAAAAACATTATATGAAACTCTTAGGGAAATGAAAAAAGAGATATCAATGTAAATGTGTGGTCCTAGTCATTATTTGGAGTTCAGGTGTGCAGATGATGCCAACATGTTCTGAACCCTTGGTCCACAGCAACTGCTCTTCAAAGGGTTGTATGTCTATGTTGTTGTAAAAATATAAAAATAAAACGGTAATTGTCTTTTACCCTGCTTGGTCCGCACCGTGGTGCCCCAAGATATCTGCTAGATATCTTGGCGGAAACACATCCCAGCCACACTTTCCTACACTCAAACCCCCACATAAAAGAACACACAACACAATAATCTTAGATCCAATTGGTAAGATATAATTGCCCACTTAAACATACAAAGCCCAGTACCATCCATCCCTTGAGAACATTAATAACAACCTATAAATACACAGAGCAGAATCATAACATCACCTGCCATGGCTTCTCCCCTCTCTCCATCTCCTCTTCTCCTCCTCTCTCCCTTAGTCTCCTCCTCTTCCTTCAAACTTCTCTCCCACCCATCCTTCCTTCTCCTCCAATGACAGGCCTCCTTCTATCCTTACCTGCCTCACCTGTGACATCATCCTATATTTCACCCTTTTGTCTAATTAAAAAAAACCCTTTTCTCTCAAATACAAGCTGAGCACAACTACTATCATTTTGTAATTAAGAGCATAAAATATATCTAATACCCAGTCCAACACTATATTAGTTAAACAGAACATTTAGTTATCCATTCCAGCTTAAGAAAGGCTTAAAATCTGTATTATATCTTGGCTATATTTGAGTGATCCCAAAAGTTCCACCAGAGAACTACTAAACCTGATAAACACCTTCAGCAAAGTAGCTGGGTATAAAATTAACTCAAATAAATCAGTAGCCTTCCTCTATACAAAAGAGAAACAAGCTGAGAAAAAAATTAAGGAAACGACACCCTTCATAATAGTCCCAAATAATATAAAATACCTCGGTGTGACTTTAACCAAATAAGTGGAAGATCTATATGATAAGAACTTCAAGCCTCTGAAGAAAGAAATTGAAGATGATCTCAGAATATGAAAAGATCTCTCATGCTCATGGATTGGCAGGATTATTAAAGTAAAAATGGCCATTTTACCAAAAACGATCTAGAGATTCAATGCAATCCCCATCAAAATACCAATTAAATTCCTCTAAGAGTTAGGCATAAAAATTTGCAAATTATTCTGGAATAACAAAAATCCCAGGATAACTAAAATTATCCTCAACAATAACAGGAATTCCGGGGGAATCACTATCCCTGAACTCAAACAGTATTACAGAGCAACGGTGATAAAAACTGCATGGTATTGGTACAGAGACAGACAGATAGACCAATGGAATAGAATTGAAGACCCAGAAATGAACTGACACACCTATGGTCACTTGATTTTTGACAAAGGAGCCCAAACCATCCAATGGAAAAAAGATAGCATTTTCAGCAAATGGTGCTGGTTCAACTGGAGGTCAACATGTAGAAGAATGCAGATCGATCCATGCTTATCACCCTGTACAAAGCTTAAGTCCAAGTGGATCAAGGACCTCCACATCAAACCAGACACACTCAAACTGATAGAAGAAAAAGTGGGGAAGCATCTTGAACACATGGGCACTGGAGAAAATTTCCTGAACTAAACACAAATGGATTATGATCTAAGATCAAGAATTGACAAATGGGATCTCATAAAACTACAAAGCTTCTGTAAGGCAAAGGACACTGTTGTTAGGACAGAATGGCAACCAACAGATTGGGAAAAGATCTTAAGCAATCCAACAACACATAGAGGCCTTATATCCAAAATATACAAAGAGCTCAAGAAGTTAGACCCCAGCGAGACAAATAACCCTATTAAAAATGGGGTTCAGAGCTAAACAAAGAATTCACAGCTGAGGAATGCCGAATGGCTGAGAAACACCTAAAGAAATGTCCAACATCTTTAGTCACAAGGGAAATGCAAATCAAAACAACCCTGAGATTTCACCTCACATCAGTGAGAATGGCTAAGATCAAACACTCAGGTGACAGCAAATGCTGGCAAGGACGTGGAGAAAGAGGAACACTCCCCCCTTGTTGGTGGGATTGCAGACTGGTACAACCATTCTGGAAATCAGTCTGGAGGTTCCTCAGAAAATTGAAAATTGAACTACCTGAGGACCCAGCTATACCTCTCTTGGGTATATACCCAAAAGATGCCCCAACATATAACAAAGACCCATGCTCCACTATGTTCATAGCAGCCTTATTTAAAATTGCCAGAAGCTAGAAAGAACCCAGATGCCCTTCAACAGAAGAATGGATACAGAAATATGGTACATCTACACAATGGAATATTACACATCTATCAAATATAATGACTTTATGAATTTCATATGCAAATGGATGGAACTGGAAAATATCATCCTGAGTGAGGTAAGCCAATTACAGAAAAACACACATGGTATGCACTCATTGATAAGTGGATATTATGCCAAATGCTTGAATTACCCTAGATGAACAGAAGAAATGAAACTCAAGAAGGATGAACAAAATGCAAATGCTTCACTCCTCCTTTAAAAGGGGAACAATAATACCCTTGGGAGGGAATAGGGAGGCAAAGTTTAGAACAGAGGCAGAAGGAACACCTATTCAGAGCCTTCCCCACATGTGGCCCATACATAAACAACCCCCAAACTAGATAAGATGGATGAAGCAAAGAAGTGCAAGCTGACAGGAACCAGATGTAGATCTCTACTGAGAGACACAGCCAGAATACGGCAAATACAGAGGCGAATGCCAGCAGCAAACCACTGAACTGAGAATGGGACCCCCGTTGAAGGAATCAGAGAAAGGACTGAAAGAGCTTGAAGGGGCTTGAGACCCCATATGAACAGCAATGCTAACCAACCAGAGTTTTCAGGGACTAAGCCACTACCCAAAGACTATATATGGACTGACCGTGGGCTCCAACCTCATAGGTAGCAATGAGTAGCCTAGTAAGAGCACTAGTGGAAGGGGAAGCCCTTGGTCCTGCCAAGACTGAAATCTAGTGAACGAGATTGTTGCAGGGGGAAAGCAGTAATGGTGGGAGGATGGGGAGGGGAACACCCTTAAAGAAGGGGAGGGGGAGAGTTTAAGGGGATGTTGGCCTGGAAACCGGGAAAGGGAATAACAATCTAAATGCAAATAAGAAATACCCATGTGGGTTGGGGATTTAGCTCAGTGGTAGAGCGCTTGCCTAGCAAGCGCAAGGCCCTGGGTTCGGTCCCCAGCTCCGAAAAAAAGAAAAGAAAAAAAAAAGTAAAAAAAATAGCCAGGTTAATAAAGATGACAAAAAAAGGAAAAAAAAATAATTGTTATTTTAACATTCCATGTGTTCTCTCAATTATACCCTGGCCATGATGGTCATAAAGAATTCTTAAAATATGATGTATATTCCATCATTTACAGAAGTTTTAATTTTTTCTGCTACAGCCTAGTCCACTGTCAGTTTCTATTAATGTAGGCACTCCTTATCTTCAAAAGTTTAGATAAGAAAATGTACATTGCAAAAGAATTTTCTGAGTACAGTGGTAGAACCAAAAGAAATTTAGAATGTATATCAATGCATATATGCAGGTACACATCCAAGAGAGAAGAGCATAGTGAATTGCATCTATTTTCTCTAATTCATTATTTTTTATCTTTTTTGTCAACTCTTACTTTATGAATGTGATATTAAAAGGAATAATAAATAGTATATTCCTGTAAAATTTGTATAACTTTTCTATGTGTGATATGGTATTGACAATAGTTCCTCCCATGATAAACCAATTGATCAAGAAGAGAAAGGCAAGTAAAATATTATGGCCATTATAAAGTAGATGGATCCATTCCAAAGGCTTATTCATTTTGTTGTTTAATACATATAGGAGAAAATTTAGTGGAAAAAAATAAGTGTAAAGGCAGTGAGGATTCCGCAAAATAAATAAATGCCTTTTTACTTTGATTCAAATAGATGTAATAATTTTGACTCTGAAAATGAAATCATGGATTTTCTAATGCCATCAGCCAGAGTTAAATAGAATGGTTAGTCTACAATTAGGTATTCTCAAATATAGTATGTAGGTGATAAATATTCTCTAATAATTTTGAAAGTTGTTTAATGTTTTTAAATTGTTCTTTTCATGGTTACCAACAATCATTCTTGTTACTAGTTGACCAAGATATTACAATGTCTGACCTTTGTACCATGACAGGAGTAATAATTATTCCATATTTATGTAGCACATTCTGAACCTTGCCATATACACATTGTAGGTCTTTTGGTTTGGAGGTAATTATCAGAACATCATCGATATAATGAATAATATAACCATAAGAGAAGGCATGCCTCATAGGTCTAAAACCATTACAGCATGGAATTGAGGCATCAGAGTGCATTTTGCCATCCTCTGAGGTAATACAGGACATTGATATTACAGCTGCGGTTCTTAAGGGTTGAGTGAAGAAACAGAAAAGGATAAATATACCTTATTATTAAGATGAATAGGTATAGTATAAAAGCAGTTTTTCAAATTCATAACAATTGAAGACCAATCTTTACTAATAGGTGTCAGTATAGGTAATGGCTGTAAAGCTCAAATAGACCACATGGCAGCATTAAGATTTCACAGGTCAACTAAGCATTCTGTTTATCATATTTGTAAGTTACAAACCATGATAAACTACTGTGACTCCAAAAGTAATACAACTATTCCAGGCAGATTTGTTCCCCAATAACCTGTCTGTCAATTAATAGGGCATTGGAGATGGGAAATGGCAATACTTTAGTACAAGGACTATCCAGTGCAGCACTTGCTTGAGTAGTAGCTTGTAATAAAATAATAGATTGGCTATACTCTGAAGCTGGCAGAAATTCTATATTCTTTAGATTTAAATCCTCACATTGTCTAGTCTTAGGATTCCCTCATAAGGCTGGCATTTTTTTTTTTTGCCAAGCAATGTATTGCCATACTCATCATATTTATTTCATCATTCCTTATCCTAGTGTTTGTCCTTTTTGCATACAGAGTATAAGCCAGGTCTTCTTGATTCTGAGCACTGAACTGTTATAAGGGCAACTTACTTTGATTCTTAAAGTGGTCACTTTAACAATGTCAATTTTTGTAGAACAAACGTTCCTCAAACAGGTGATTTCCCTCTAGGTTTGTAAGTCCGTACAGAGCTTCATAACTTCAGAAAGTAGATAACATTCTCTCTTTGAAACTTAATTAATCTTTGCCAATCTTCATTGTAATTATCTAAAGTACCTCTTTAAGAACTCTAGAATTTATTCTCCCTTTACTTATTTTTCAATAGCATCTCTCAATCTCCCTCTGAAATTGGCATAAGGTGCAGAGGTATCTTACATATTTCTATATTTCAAGACACTAAGTCTGATTCCATATTAGTTTTCATGCAGGTAGCCATAGTACCATATCTAATATGAGGGGACTGAAGGAGATATATCTTTTTTTTTTTTTTTTTTTGGTTCTTTTTTTTCGGAGCTGGGGACCGAACCCAGGGCCTTGCGCTTCCTAGGCAAGCGCTCTACCACTGAGCTAAATCCCCAACCGCGATATATATCTTACAACTTGTAATTTGTTGATAAAAATCCTTGTCAGCCTTTATCTATGATATTTCTGGGATTATCCCTCAGTCCTAACTGCTGAATGTTTTAATGGGCTTTACCTTCAAGCCACACCTACCAGTGATGAAATTGAAATGTGCTAAGAAGTATTTTAGCAATTAAATGAAAACCATAAGGCAGAGTTTTTGACACATTGCCCCAACCAAAGTTAGTCACAGTGGTATCGAGCAATAGGTCCATAGGAAGCACAGGCCCATTTAAAATCTTTCACAATATCCATGTCTAATTCCTGATAAACATTTTGACTTTATTGAAACTTTACTAGGAACCACTTACAAGGTTCGAGAGGAATGGATGGATGAATTTCTTTCCCTTGAATTGTCTGAGCTTGCCTAGGATGCAGTAATAGCTTTGTCCATAGGCTCTCCTAAATCCTCTTTAAACAGGGAAATATTTCAGGATTTGATCACCTGTGCAGTTCCCAGTAGTGCTATTTTCCTTTGTATTTTGTCTGCACTGGGAAATCTGCTCCTGATCTTTTTTTTAATATTTTTTTATTTAAGTTTATTTAAATTTCAAATGTTATCTCCTTTCCAGTTTCCAGTCAATAAACCACCTATCACACGCCCCTCCCCTTCTTCTATGAGGGTGTTCCCCGACCCAACACACCCCTTCCTGCCTCCCTGTCCTGACATTGCACTACACTAGTGAGTCTAGCCTTGCTAGGACAAAGGGCTCCTCCTCCCATTGGTGCCCAACTAGGCCATCCTCTGCTACATGAACTTTAAAAAAAAACAATTTTAAAACATTGTTGTCATGTTTATATTCATGGACAAACTTGGGCATCACTTCTTGGTGATTACTAACCTAATCTTTGTAAAGAAAGAATTTTGATAACAATCTAAATCAATGTCCCTAAGACCAATATCAAGCATAGATCTCTATGTATTCTGCCCTGATATGCTGATTCACCTCTTACTGTGAGTGTGCCCAATTTCCTGATATGAAGCCAACTTTAAATCCCCATTCAGTTCCACTTGTCATAGCTCAAGAGTGGAGTGAGACTAGGTACAATGGAGCTGATATGTGAATCAGAGTAACTTCTCATGAAATAGCCAACTTTATTCACAGCCTCAAACAATGCATACTCTGAGGCTTAAGAAATGTCATATGAGTAAAGATCACAGGACTTCAAGCTGTATACAATCACAAGGACCAGTCAGAGTACTAATATATAGACTCAACTCCTATCTGGTACACATAGGAAGATGGCACAGACACATAACAAGAGAAATCTTATTTCAAAGAAACATGGTAGCAAGACTCTTATCCTGTTTTCTCAGAGTATTCTCAATGCTCTAAGAATTCTACTCACACAACTCCATTCCTGGACCATTCCAACACTACAATATGGAAGGGTTCTTCCAGATGAGTCAGATGACTCCATATTCCTATGATCCAACACGTTGGCTATTAATTGCAAGTACTCATGGGCAAAGAGATTTCTGAATGGGAAACAAAAATCAATGACACACAATCAATGACAAAAAAATTGAAATTCAATAAGATTACATAAAATAAGTGAACAAATATAAAACTCCACAGTGTTTAAAACGTATTTTTATTACAATATTAAGACTGGGATATTAGAGATGTCAAAATCATTTAGATGAAATAAATTATTAAAAATTTGCCAATACTCTTTGCAGATGAATTATGTCACCATGGCAACGTACTAATATTTTCCTGTATCATTAACTGTCTCATTTGTCTAAACATTTCTTCCTCAAAAGTGGAGATTATGGTTACCTGTGCGAGTGTAACACAAAAAATGCTGACACTATTGTGTGAGTCTTCTGAGTTCTCAGTACTTACTGCTTCTGACCCTCTCATCTATCCTATGGGAGGTATTCAGAGCAGTTTTCTCTATCCTTAAAAAAATGCTACATTTTAAAATTGTTTCTCTTTTAGAAATTATAATTATATCATTTCTGCCTTTCCATTCCTCCTTTCAAACACTCCCATAAACGTGCCCCCTTGGTCTTTTTCAAATACACCAAGCTCTGTTTTCCATTACTTGTTACATACACATATTTATGTCTCTACACTTATATTCCTAAATAAATCCTGCTCTGTCTTTATAATGTTAAATATGACTGCACCAACAAAATTGTCTAACATTTAACAGGTTCTTTGGAAATTTGATGGCAAAACCCCAGCAACATTAGGACCCAATACCAGAGTCTACAAGTGGCTCCCCCAGAATGACCTCCTGGGTAAGTCTCTGGAAATCAAATGCAACATCATGACTGAGTGACTGATTACTGTAGCTATTTCTTTTAACATCAAGCCTCCACAGACTCAATGGGATTCCCTCCAACTGATGCCAGATAAGGCCATCCTTTCCCAAATATTCAGCTGGAGCCATGGAACACTCTGTTTGTATTCTTTGGTTGGTGGTTTAGTCCCTGAGAATTTAAGAGGGTCTGGTTGGTAGATATTGTTGTTCTTCCTATGGGGATATAAACCCCTTCAGCTCCCTCACTCTTTGCCCTAACTTTTCCATAGGGGTCATCAAGCTCACTCTGATAGTTGACTGCAGGTATCCATATCCGTATTGGTCAGGCTCTGGAAAAGCCTTCTAGGGGACAGCTATATCAGGTTCTTGTCATATCAATGGTACGTGGGTTTGTTGTCTGCTGAGGGGATGGATCCCTTGGTGGAGCAGACTCTGGATGGCCTTTCTTTCAGTTTCTGCTCCACTCATTGTCCCTGCTTTTCCTTTTGACAGGAGGAATTCTGGTTTAAGATTTTTGAGGTGGGTGGTTGGCCCCATCCCTCAAACAGAGGCCTTGGCTATCCATTGAATATGGTCTCTGCAGACTTTCTCTCCCCTTTGTTAGTTATTTCAGCTAATGTCCTCCCTGTCTGTTCCTAGAAACCTCTTGAGTCCCTGGAACCTGGTGCTTTCTAGTGTCTTTCACTAGTTGCATCTACACACCTCAATTCAAATTCCTGACCCTCTGTACATCTCCCTTATATCCTCCTATATCTGAAATGCCATCAAATCTTTCCCTTCCTCTCCTTTACTGCTCCAAGATCCATCCTACCCTCTACTTATTTTGATTATTTTCTACCCCATTTGAGTATGACTGAAACATCCACATTTGTCTTCTTGAACTTCACATGGTCTGTGAGATGTGTCATTACTATTTTGAGCTTTCTATGTCTTATAACCATTAATCAGTGAGTACATACAATGTGTGTTCTTTTGTGCCTGGGTTACCTCACTCAGGATGAGATTTTCTAGTTCCTTCCACTTCCCTTCAAATTTCAAGAAGTCATTTTTTTAACAGCTGAGTAATATTCCATTGTGTAAATGTGCCCCATTTTCTGTATGCACTCGTCTGTTTAGGGACATCTGGGTTGTTATCATCTTCTGGCTATTTTAAATAAAGATGTTATGAACATAGTGGAGCACAGTTTTTTGTTATATGTTGAGACACATTTGGGTATACGCCCAGGAGTGGTATAGGTGTATGCTCAGGTAGGACTATGTCATATTTTCTGAGGAACCACAAAATTGACTTCCAGAATGGTTGTACCAGTTTGCAGTCCCACCAGCATTGGAGGACTGTTCCTCTTTCTCCATATCCTTACCAGAAACTGCTGTCACCTGAGTTTTTTATCTTAATCACTGGACTGGTGTGAGGTGGAATCTCAGGGTCATTTTGATTTGCATTTTCCTGATGACTGAGGATGTTGAACATTTCTTTAAGGGCTTCTCACCCACGCAATCTTCCTCAGTTAATAATTCTGCTTAGTTCTATACCCCATTTTTAAATAGGGTTATTTTGATCTCTGGAGCCAAGCTTTTTAGTTCTTTGTATATTTTGCATGTTACCCCTCTATTGGATAGGTTTGGTAAAGATCTTTTGACAATCTGTGGGATTCCATTTTTTCACTCACTATTTTTATCTACTAGGGACTTCATATGTTCAACCAAAAAAGGGTTTTTCATACCTCAAGTCTCAAGCCACATTCAAATTTGCAAAAATACTTCTCCAGAAATTTAGTTTCTTCTTGCTCTGAGAAAGAAAAATATTTTAGAGATCTTATGATTTTATGAATCTTTATGTAAAAACATCTCCTTTCAGTTCCTCTTAGTATACATATCTCTTTCCAAGTCCAAAACTGCTAATCAATGTTAATCTGAATTTATCTTCTTGTAGGTCACCCAAAAACCAAAGCCTTTGTAACTCATGGTGGAGCCAATGGCCTCTATGAGGCAATCTATCATGGAATCCCTATGATTGGCATTCCTATGTTTGGAGAACAACATGATAATATTGCCCACATGGTGGCCAAAGGAGCAGCTGTTTCATTGAATATCAGGACAATGTCAAAGTCAGATTTGCTCAGTGCACTGGAGGAAGTCATAGACAATCCGTTGTGAGTATAACTTTCTATAATGTCATTCATTCATTCATTCATTCATTCATTCAATCACTTGCTTATTCATATATACGTGCATTGTTTTCTTACCAAAGACAAACAAACGAGAATTATACTGATATGAACCGACATATATTAGGGCACGATTCAGTACAAACATTATACTCTCCTTTACTCATTGTTTTTAAATTCCTTGTAAGGCTTTATGTTCCCTTGCTATTTAAATCAGGGTAGTCTTAAGTGTGCAACCCTTCTGCTTTACCCTCCACACTACTTGGCCAAGAAGTATTTTTGACACCCCTGGACAATACCCCAAAAGAAATCTTTCATTTCTTGTGTTGGTTTTTTTAATTAAGAATTCCTTGGTTATTGGAAGGAGAACCATCCGGTTAGATGAGCAAAGTTCATTAAAATTATATATGTACATAGACCTGGAATAGAATGTAAGGTATAAGTAGCTAATAGTTTAATTCTTTTTTTGTCATACATTCCTGTTGTTATTGTCTCTATTTCTCTCCTCTTCTCATCTTCCCAATTCTCTATTAGATCCCTCAAAATCTGCTATCTCCCTTAACCCTATTCACACAGTCTTCTCTATTTACACCCCTTCCCAGTCTCTGAGGACCTTCTACTCTTCATATTCTTCTAAGAGATAAGTTGAATCCTAAATTGTAAATGACTGTAATATGAATACTAATGAGTGAGGATGTTTTAATGAGAAGAAAGACACAGTTTTGCTCTTGTGCTTTGAAATTAAAACCATTGTAATTCTTACCTGTTGTACTACATCAAACTGATATTTAGGAGTGGTAACTCAGGCCTCTATGTCACCCTTCTACTTGTGTACCCATCAATAATTTTTTCAACAGTAGAGTCAAATGCACTTGCATCATGCTTCTTTGTGAAATTCCAGCAACTTTTCTAGAATCAGAATGTTAACAAAAAATGAAGGTCAGCAATAATATCAAAAATTAGGCTCAATGGATAAGAGCAGGGTTTTTTGTAGTATTCATTCCATCCACTGATGACCATTTTATCACTTATAGCTATAAAAAAAATGTTATGTTGTTGTCAACCATTCACCATGACCAGCCTATGAAGCCCCTGGACAGAGCTGTCTTCTGGATTGAGTTTATCATGCGCCACAAAGGGGCCAAGCACCTGAGACCACTTGGACATAACCTTCCCTGGTACCAGTACCACTCTCTGGATGTGATTGGATTCCTGCTCACCTGTTTTGCAGTCATTGCAGCCCTTACTGTAAAATGTCTCTTGTTCATTTACCGATTCTTTGTAAAGAAGGAAAAGAAAATGAAGAATGAGTAGAGCTCATTGACAATGCACTACAGGAATGAAATTTTAGCGTCATTCTAATTTATGAACCACCTTCTAAAAATTACTAATTTTTTTTATCAAGGTAGATAACCTTTGTAAGAAGACATATAACTCCGTGAATACTGATATGTACTCAAAAATCCATCATTTTTAAATTTTAAAACCACTTAATGTAAAAGTTACATTGTAGAAAAATGTGCAGAATAAAATTATTCTTGATAGAGTCCAAATAATCAAAGTATTAACCTTAAAATGTTTGAATAGTGTCCATTAGCTTCTTTGTCTGATACTGAATCTGTAGCTTTCATACAATAAAATGTAAATAACTTGTACACGATATATACTGGCATATAAATTTTTTCTCTGTAATAGACCTAATTACTTGTTGTCTGGGATAAAGTGTGGTTAGTTTGGATATCAGTTTTAAAGGAATCTGTTGGCTCTTCTGTTCCTCTTATATAATATGCTAACATAGAGCATCTCAAGGGAAAAGCAGAATAGTTTATTTGGAGTTGTGACTACAGTTCCTTAGAATGTAGAGTAGCGGGGAAGGCAGGGCAGCAGTCATCCAGAGGAGGAATCTCACTTGTCACATCTCAACCATATATGAAAAGCAGAGAGTGAGCAAGAAGTGGGGCTAAGCTATGAACTTTCAAAGCATACTCCAGTGACGTACTTCATCCAAAAAGCTTTAACCACTTTAATTAAGATTCCATAACCTCAATCTGCACTACAAATTTTGGAAAATGTGCTCCAATTCATCAACCTATCTGAAACATTTTACATTCAAACCAATAACAGGAAATCATTCTGTTTCTTAACTTTTTTAGCACACCTTATGCTGTTAACATTCTAGTCCTCCAAGTTCTAACACACCACCATAGAACAACTGTACTTCTTCAGTATACTTTAACTATGATCATGAGGAATAATGTTCATTGGAAATGAAACTTATGAACAGGGAACAAATGGAAGCCCTAAATAAAGTAAACTTAGTTTTGAGATTGGATATTTGTGACGCTGGTTGTCATTCATATATAACATATACAAAGAACACAAGAATTTAGACTCCGGAGAACCAAATAACCATATTAAAAAATGGGGAACAAAACAAAACAATGAATTCTTACACAGAATGGCTGGGAACCATCTAAAGAAATGTTCAACATCCATCTTAGTCATTAGGGAAATGCAATTCAAAATGATCCTGAGATTTCACTTCACACCAGTCAGAATGACTAAGATCAAAAACTCATGTGACAATAGATGTTGCTGAGGATGTCGAGAAAGAGGAACACTCCTCGACTATTGGTGGGATTGCAAGCTGGTACGAACTCTGTGGAAATCAGTCTGGGTATTCCTCAGATGGGTCTCATTGGACATAGTAGTACCTGAGGACCCAGTCGTACCTCTTTTGGGCATACACCCAAAAATTGCCCCAACATATAACCAGAACACAAACTCCACTATGTTCATAGTCCCATTATTTATAATAGCGTGAAGTTGGAAAGAACTCAGAAGCCCTTCAAGAGAGGAATGGATAGATAAAATGTGGTACATCTGCGCAATGGAGTACTACTTAGCTATGAAAAACAATGACTCCATGAAATTCATAGACAAATTGATTGACCTAGAAAATATCATCCTGAGTGAGGTAACCCAATCACTGAAGAACACATGGTAGCCACTCACTGATAAGGGAATATTAGCCCAAAAGCTCGAATTTCCCAACATACAGTCTACACAACACATGAAGCTCAAGAAGGGTGACCAAAATGTAGATAACTCACTCATTCTTAAAAGGGAGAACAAAAATGTCCATAGGAGGGGATATGGTGGCAAAGTTTAGAGTAGAGACTGAAGGAATGGACATTCAGAGCCTGAGTCACATGTGGCCCATCCATACACAGCCACCAAAACTAGATAAGATTGATGAAGCTAAGAAGTACACGCTGACGGGAGCCAGATATAGCTGTCTCCTGAGAGGCACAGCCAGAGAATGTCAAATACACATTTGAATGTTAGCAGCAAACCATTGACCTGTGAAAGGGATCCCTGTTGGAGGAATTAGAGTAATAATTGAAAGAGCTGAAAGGGCTTATAACAGGAATGAACTCAGTTCCCCAGTAAAATGACACAGCCTAGCAGAATGGATGTTGCATTAAAGAAAAACACTTCAAAAATAAACACAGACATATCATCAGAGTAATGAGCTCAAAAGAATAGTTTAAAACAAACAGGCCCGATACGGCCTCTGGGAACCGGCAGATAGGGGCACTGGAGCTGCAGGTCCCCTGCGCCCAACACTGCTGGAACCTAAGGGGTCGGATCAACAGTTCTCTGCACACAAATCCCGTGGGAGGGAAAGCTAAACCATCAGAGAGGCATACACACCTGGGAAGCCAGAAAAGACTACACTCTGCCCACACTTCTGACTCCAGAGGAAAACACCAAATGCCATCTGGACCCTGGTGCACGGGGGATCCCGGAAAGGGTGGAACACGTACTCCTGGTTGCTGCCCTCACATAGAGCTAGCTCATAAGCAACACCCCATGAGCAAATTTGAGCCTCGGGACCACAGGTATGACCAACTTTTGTGTTCCAAGTGTTCTGCCTGGTGAACTCAGGACCCAAGCCCACAGGAACAGCTGAGGACCTGTAGACAGGAAAAACAACACGCCTGAAAGCAGAACACTCTGTTCCCATAACTGGCTGAAAGAAAACAGGAAAATAGGTCTACAGCACTCCTGACACACAGGCTTATAGGACAGTCTAGCCACTGTCAGAAATAGAAGAAAAAAGTAACACCAGAGATGATCTGATGGTGAGAGGCAAGCGCAGGAACCCAAGCAACAGAAACCAAGACTACATGGCATCATCAGAGCCCAATTCTCCCACCAAAGCAAACATGGAATATCCAAACACACCAGAAAAGCAAGATCTAGATTTAAAATCATATTTGATCATGATTCTGGAGGACTTCAAGAAAGACATGAAGAACTCCCTTAGAGAAACGCAGGAAAACATAAATAAACAAGTAGAAGCCTATAGAGTGGAATCACAAAAATCGCTGAATCAATTCCAGGAAAACACAATCAAACAGTTGAAGGAATTAAAAATGGAAATAGAAGCAATCAAGAAAGAACACAGGGAAACAACCCTGGATATAGAAAACCAAAGGAAGAGACAAGGAGCCGTAGATACAAGCATCACCAACAATACAAGAGATAGAAGAGAGAATCTCAGGAGCAGAAGATTCCATAGTAATCATCGACACAACTGTCAAAGATAATGTAAAACAGAAAAAGCTATTGGTCCAAAACATACAGGAAATCCAGGACTCAATGAGAAGATCAAACCTAAGGACAATAGGTATAGAAGAGAGTGAAGACTCCCAGCTCAAAGGACCAGTAAATATCTTCAACAAAATCATAGAAGAAAACTTCCCTAACCTAAAAAAAGAGATACCCATAGGCATACAAGAAGCCTACAGAACTCCAAATATATTGGACCAGAAAAGAAACACCTCCCGTCACATAATAGTCAAAACACCAAATGCACAAAATAAAGAAAGAATATTAAAAGCAGTAAGGGAAAAAGGTCAAGTAACATATCAAAGCAGACCTATCAGAATCACACCAGACTTCTCGCCAGAGACTATGAAAGACAGAAGATCCTGGACAGATGTCATACAGACTACAAGAGAACAAATGTCAGCCCAGGTTACTGTATCCTGCAAAACTCTCAATTAACATAGATGGAGAAACCAAGATAGTCCATGACAAAACCAAATTTACACAATATCTTTCTACAAATCCAGCGCTACAAAGGATAATAAATGGTAAAGCCCAACATAAGGAGGCAAGCTACACCCTTTAAAAAGCAAGAAACTAATCGTCTTGGCAACAAAACAAAGAGAAGAAAAGCACACAAATATAACCTCATAGCCAAATATTAAAATAATAGGAAACAATACTCACTATTCCTTAATATCTCTCAACATCAATGGTCTCAACTCCCCAATAAAAAGACATAGATTAACAAACTGGATACGCAATGAGGACCCTGCATTCTGCTGCCTACAGGAAACACACCTCAGAGACAAAGACAGAAACTACCTCAGTGTGAAAGGCTGGAAAACAACTTTCTAAGCAAATGGTCAGAAGAAGCAAGCTGGAGTAGCCATTCCAATATTGAATAAAATCAATTTTCAACTAAAAGTCATCAAAAAGATAAGGAAGGACACTTCATATTCATCAAAGGAAAAATCCACCAAGATGAACTCTCAATCCTAAATATGTATGCCCCAAATACAAGGTCACCTACATACGTAAAAGAAACCTTACTAAAGCTCAAAACACACATTGCACCTCACACAATAATAGTAGGAGATTTCAAAACCCCACACTGATCAATGAACAGGTCATGGAAACAGAAATTAAACAGGGACATATACAGACTAAGAGAAGTCATGAACCAAATGGACTTCACAGATATTTATAGAACATTCTATCCTAAAGCAAAAGGATATACATTCTTCTCCAAACATCATGGTACTTTCTCCAAAATTGACCATATAATCAGTCATAAATAAGTCTCGACAGACACAGAAAGATAGGAATAATCACATGCATCCTATTAGACCACCACGGGCTAAAGATGGACTTCAAAACCCATAAGGGAAGAATGCCCACATATACATGGAAGTTGAACAATGCTCTATTCAATAATAACCTGGTCAAGGAAGAAACAAAGAAAGAAATTAAAGACTTCTTAGAATTTAATGAAAATGAAGGTACAACATACTCAAACTTATGGGACACAATGAAAGCTATGATAAGAGGAAAACTCATACATCTGAGTGCCTGCAGAAAGAAACAGGAGAGAGCATATGTCATCAGCTTGACAGCACACCTAAAAGCTCTAGAACAAAAAGAAGCAAATACACCCAGGAGGAGTAGAAGGCAGGAAATAATCAAACTCAGAGCTGAAATCAACCAAGTAGGAACAAAAAGGACCATAGAAAGAATCAACAGAACCAAAAGTTGGTTCTTTGAGAAAACAAACAAGATAGATAAACCCTTAGCCAGACTAATGAGAGGACACAGACAGTGTGTACAAATTAACAAAATCAGTAATGAAAAGGGAGACATAACTACAGAATCAGGGGAAATTAAAAAAATCATCAGATCCTACTACAAAAGCTTATATTCAACAAAATTTGAAAGTCTGCAGGAAATGGACAATTTCTAGACAGATACCAGGTACCGAAGTTAAATCAGGAACAGATAAACCAGTTAAACAACCCCATAACTCCTAGCAAAATAGAAGCAGTCATTAAAGGTCTCCCAACCAAAAAGAGCCCAGGTCCAGATGGGTTTAGTGCAGAATTCTATCAGACCTTCATAGAAGACCTCATACCAATACTATCCAAACTATTCCACAAAATTAAAACAGATGGAGTGCTACCGAATTCCTTCTATGAAGCCACAATTACTCTTATACCTAAACCACACAAAGACCCAACAAAGAAAGAGAACTTCAAACCAATTTCTCTTATGAATACCGATGCAAAAATACTCAATAAAATTCTGGCAAACCAAATCCAAGAGCACATCAAAACAATCATCCACCATGATCAAGTAGGCTTCATCCCAGGCATGCAGGGATGGTTTAATATACGGAAAATCATCAGCATGTATAATTATATGAACAAACTGAAAGAACAAAACAACATGATCATTTCATTAGATGCTGAGAAAGCATTTGGCAAAATCAACACCCGTTCATGATAAAAAGTCCTGGAAAGAATAGGAATTAAAGGCCCATACCTATACATAGTAAAGGCCATATACAGAAAACCAGTAGGTAACATTAAACTAAATGGAGAGAAACTTGAAGCAATCCCACTAAAATCAGGGACTAGACAAGGCTGCCCACTCTCTCCCTATTTATTCAATATAGTTCTTGAAGTTCTAGCCAGAGCAATCAGACAACAAAAGGAAGTCAAGGGGATACAGATCGGAAAAGAAGAAGTCAAAATATCACTATTTGCAGATGATATGATAGTATATTTGAGTGATCCCAAAAGTTCCACCAGAGAACTACTAAACCTGATAAACACCTTCAGCAAAGTGGCTGGGTATAAAATTAACTCAAATAAATCAGTAGCCTTCCTCTACACAAAAGAGAAACAATCCAAGAAAGGAATTAGGGAAACGACACCCTTCATAATAGTCCCAAATAATATAAAGTACCTCGGTGTGACTTTAACCAAGCAAGTAAAAGATCTGTACAATAAGAACTTCAAGCCTCTGAAGAAAGAAATTGAAGAAGACCCCAGAAGATGGAAAGATCTCCCATGCTCATGGATTGGCAGGATTAATATAGTAAAAATGGCCATTGTATCAAAAGCGATCTACAGATTCAATGCAATCTCCATCAAAATACCAATCCAATTCTTCAAAGAGTTAGACAGAACAATTTGAAAATTATTCTAGAATAACAAAAAACCCAGGATAGCTAAAACTATCCTCAAAAATAAAAGGATTTCAGGGGGAATCACTATCCCTGAACTCAAGCAGTATTACAGAGCAATAGTGATTAAAAACTGCATGGTATTGGTACAGAGACAGACAGATAGAACAATGGAATAGAATTGAAGACCCAGAAATGAACCCACACAGCTATGGTCACTAGATTTTTGACAAAGGAGCCAAAACCATCCAATGGAAAAAAGATAGCATTTTCAGCAAATGGTGCTGGTTCAACTGGAGGTCAACATGTAGAAGAATGCAGATCGATCCATGCTTATCACCCTGGACAAAGCTTAAGTCCAAGTGGATCAAGGACCTCCACATTAAACCAGATAAACTCAAACTAATAGAAGAAAAGGTGGGGAAGCATGTCGAACACATGGGCACTGGTGAAATTTCCTGAACAAAACACCAATGGCTCAGGCTCTACGATCAAGATACAACAAATGGGATCTCATAAAACTGCAAAGCTCCTGTAAGGCAAAGGAAACTGTGGTTAGGACAAAACAGCATCAACAGATTGGGAAAAGATCTTTACCAATCCTACAACTGATACAGGGCTCATATCCAAAATATGTAAAGAACTCATGAAGTTAGACTGCTGGAGACAAATAACCCTATTAAAAATGGGGTTCAGAGCTAAAAAAAGAATTCACAGCTGAGGAATGCCGAATGGCTGAGAAACACCTAAAGAAATGTCCAACATCTTTAGTCATAAGGGAAATGCAAATCAAAACAACCCTGAGATTTCACCTCACACCAGTGAGACTGGCTAAGATCAAAAACTCAAGTGACAGCAAATGCTGGCGAGGATGTGGAGAAAGAGGAATACTCCTCCATTGTTGGTGGGATTGCAGACTGGTACAACCATTCTGGAAATCAGTCTGGAGATTCCTCAGAAACTTGAACATTGAACTACCTGAGGTCCCAGCTATACCTCTCTTGGGCATATACTCAAAATATGCCCAACATATAAAAAAGACACATGCTCCACTATTTTCATAGAAGCCTTATTGATAATAGCCAGAAGCTGGAAAGAACCCAGATGCACTTCAACAGAGGAATGGATACAGAAAATGTGGTACATCTATACAATGGAATATTACTCAGCTATGAAAAACAATGACTTTATGAAATTCATAGGCAACTGGAGGGAACTGGAAAATATCATCCTGAGTGAGGTAAGCCAATCACAGAAAAACACACATGGTATGTACTCATTGATAAGCGGCTATTAGCCCAAATGCTTGAATTACCCTAGATGCACAGGACACCTGAAACTCAAGACAGATGATCAAAATGTGAATGCTTCACTCCTTCTTTAAAAGGGGAACAAGAATACCATTAGCAGGGTATAGGGAGACAAAGATTAAAACAGAGGCAGAAGGAACACCCATTCAGAGCCTGCCCCACATGCAGCCCATACATATACAGCCACCCAATTAGACAAGACGGATGAAGCAAAGAAATAATTGCAGGCCGACAGGAACCGGATGTAGATCTCTCCTGAGGGACACAGCCAGAATACAGCAAATACATAGACGAATGCCAACAGCAAACCACTGAAGTGAGAATGGGACCCCCATTGAAGGAATCAGAGAAAGAACTGGAAGAGTTTGAAGGGGCTTGAGACCCCCTATGAACAACAATGCCAACCAACCAGAGCTTCCAGGGACTAAGCCACTACCCAAAGACTATACATGGACTGACCCTGGACTCTAACCTCATAGGTAGCAATCAATAGCCTAGTAAGAGCACCAGTGGAAGGGGAAGCCCTTGATCCTGCTAAGACTGAACCCCAGTGAACGTGATGTTGGGGGGAGGGCGTTAATGAGGGAGGATGGGGAGGAGTACACCCATATAGAAGGGGAGGGGGAGGGGCTGGGGGATGTTGACCCAGAAACCAGGAAGGGGAATAACATTCGATATGTAAATCAAAAATACTAAAGTTAATAAAGAAAAAACGGGGAAAAAAAAGAAAACAATATAAAAAACAGGCCCAAGAAGCAAGCTGTAATAGTCCTTCTAATATCTATTAAAATACACTTACAACCAAAATTAATCCAAAGAGACAAAGAAGGACAGTTCATATTCATCAAAGGAAAAAAATCTGCCAAGATGATATTTCAATTTTGAATATCTACTTCTGAAACACAGGAATACCCATATTGAGCCATACACATTAATAGTGGGGGTTTTAATACTCCACTTTCATCAATTAACAGGATATCTTGATATAAACGAGATAGAGAAAAATATACTAACAGACATTATGAAACAAATGGACCTAACAGACATTTATAGAATATTTCACCCAAACACAAAACATATATTTTCGTCACAGTACCTCATCACTCCTGCTCCAAAACTTAACATCTAGTCACTCACAAAGCAAGCCTCAACAGATACATGAAAATTGAAACAACACCTTGTATCTTATCAGGCCACCATAGATTAAAACTGGGCTTCAAAAACAGCAGAAACAACAAAAGCCTGCATGGTTTTGGAAATTGAAAAACTCTCTGCTCAATGGTCTTTGGGTCAGGAAGAAATAAAAAAACAAAGGACTTTTTAGAATTCTATGAAATTGAAGGCACAACAAATGTAAATTCATGGGACACGATGAAAGCAGTGCTAATGGGAAAGTTCACAATATTAATTGCTACCATAAAGAAATTTGAAATTTCTTATACCAGCACTTTAAAAGTATACCAGGAAGCTCTAGAGAAGAAGAAGATAGAAGAAGGAAGAGGGGGGAGGGGAGAAGGAAGAGAGGGAGAGAGAGAGGGGAAGAGGGAGGAGAAGAAGAAGGGGAAGGGGAAGAAGAAGGGGAAGAAGAAGGGGAAGAAGGAAGAAGAAGAAGAAGAAGAAGAAGAAGAAGGGGAAGAAGAAGAAGGGGAAGAAGAAGAAGAAGAAGAAGAAGAAGAAGAAGAAGAAGAAGAAGAAGAAGAAGAAGAAGAAGAAGAAGAAGAAGAAGAAGAAGAAGGGGAAGAAGAAGAAGAAGAAGAAACCACAGGCAAAGAGGAAGTAGAAGGCAGGAAATAGGATTAAATTCAGGGCTGAAATTAATCAGAAGAAGAAAGAAAAGAAAAGAAGAAAAAAAGAATCGCAAAAACCAAGAGTTGGTTCTTTAGGAACAAAGGCAAAAAAAATAGACAAATCTTACCTGAACTAAACAAAAGACAGAAACACACAACAGACAATGAAGACATTCAAAGAATCATTAGATTTTCATTCAAAAAACTAAACTCTGTAAAACAAACTCAAAGAAAAAAATCTCTTTATTATCTCATTAGATGCTGAAAATGCCTTTGACAAAATCAAATACCCCCTTCATGTTAAAAGTATTAGAGAGATCAGGGATACAAAGCACATTTCCTAACATAACACATAGCAAGACCATAGCCAACATTAAACTAAATGGTGAAAAATATAAATTCCACTAAAATAGGACAAGACAAGGCTACCCAAACTCTCCCTACTACCATGGTTGTTCTCTGACAGGCTATACCCAGCATCTGACTCAGACAGTTGTAGGTACCAGCAGTCAAGCAGTCAAGCATGGGGAATGTTGTGGAAGAATAGGGGGGAGCTTGCAGGCTGGAAGGGGATAGGATCTCCACAGGAAGACCAACAGTGTCAAATCACCTGAAATATTTGGGGCTGTCAGAGACTGAACCACAAATCAAAGAGCATACAGAGGCTGGATCTTAGGCTTCCCTTCACATTTGTAGCAGGTCTGGAGCTTGGTCTTCATGTGGGTCCCTAACAATTGGATCTGGGGCTATCCCAAAAGCTTTTGCTTGTCCATTGGATATGTTCTAGCTGACTGCCTTGTCTGGCTTCAGTGGGAGAGAATCCACATCTACAGAGACTTGATGTACAGGGTGGGCAGAATATCCAATGGTATTCTGAGTGCTAAGAAGAGAAGGGGGTGGGAAGAAGGGAAGGATTGTGAAAAGGCTTGGTTCAGAGGTAGGCAGTAAACAGGAAGTAAAGTGAATAAATAAATAATAATTAATTAAAAAAAATACAAAGCTGTTAATCCCTTTTGAAATGTTTCTTACTGAATTCTAGTTTGATGTAACTGCAGAACTCAGTTTGTTTCCATTTGCATGATATTTATTGTTTAATTTTTTGTTTCCAGGTTATATGTTGTTACTCTTGAAGTGAATTCCTTTCTATTATTAAGTAATTAGTTAATTTTCTTTATATCCTGAACATAGCTTCCACTCCCTCCTCTACTCTCAGTCCCTTCCTCTCACCATACCTTCCCTCCATTCGCTCTCTGTTTCTCCTCAGGAAGGGGAGGTCTGCCTTGGATACAAGCCCCTTTGGCCTACTAAATTGAAGTAGGGCTAGTCCATCTTCTCCTATTAAGGCTAGACAAGGCAGCCCTATTAGGAAAAAGCCACCCAAAGGCAGGTTTTGCATAACTAAGCATCCATACATATCATCTTTATTGTCTGTATATGCTAGTTTATTTTTCTCATACTTATTATTCATTTTTGTAACTTCAGCATATAAAATATAAGTCATGATTGTTTTCTACTCTCCTGTCTGTATAAGCTCCACCTGGCTTTTTTCTATCACATATTTAGATGATTATGATATCATGATTTTTCCTACTAATACAAGACTCTCTTGGCCATGTCTTAGACAATTGGCCTAATAGTAATAAATTCATGTGTTTTCTTCTTTCTTACAGATGTGCCATTTCTGTAACATCTGAGAGATAATTTTGTGGCATATATTGTTTCAGCTTCTTCTCTGGTGCTTCTGAATGTACTACCTCATTGTCTTCTGACTAATAGGGCATCAACTGTGAAGTTGGATGCTTCTCTAATAGTAATTATGTAATGATTGCAAATGGTATTTTCCTGCTGATATTTTATCTTTTCCCTTGTACTGCACTTTGACAAGTTGATGAAAATATTCAACAGATAGTGCCATTTGGACAAATTCATTAGAAATACCTTGATGATATTGGACTTGGATATCCCAAACTTTCCTAATATAGAACTACATTTTCCAATGATTTTCTTAAAAACGTTTATATGTGTGTGTGTGTGTGTGTCTGTGTTAACATCAGATCTCTTATCTTCTTACATCTCAAAACTCAATGTCTAATTGCTTAAAGTGTCTTTGAAGCTTTTTGAACTCATTTGCCTTGGATTTTCTGTTGGCATGACTGCCTTAGTTGTTTCATAGAACTTACATTCAAGGTCAGATACTCTTCTAACTGACTTGCTCCTAGTAGGAAGAGTCAGAGTGGTTGGATAATACCAGAAAAATAAGTCCCACTGAATCAATAAGCAAGGGGAATAGGAGCTCACAGAGACTGGAGAAGCAAAAGCAAGTACTATATAGATCAACAACAGGTCCTCTCCCATATATAGGACAGATTATTCACTTAGTTTTGTGGGAGTCCTGACTGGGAGTACAAGTTGATCTATGTTTCCTGTGCCAGCTCCTGGGATGCTTTTCCTCTTGTGGGGTTGCTGTGTCCATGTCAATATGATAATTTGCTTCAACTTATACTTTCCTTTGTCATGTTTAATTGTTATCTCTTAAAAGCTTGCTGTTTTCTTAATGAGAAACAGTGAGGAAGCAGATCAAGAAGGGAGAGGACAAGAGAAAAGTGGGAGGAGTAAAGGGAGGGGAAACTATTATTAGGATTCATTGTAAGAAAATAATCTATTTTTAATTTAAAAAATGAACATCTCCAGAACACTTGCTACCCAAAATTCATATTGTTGACTGAGTAATTATTACCATGTCTATACTAAGATCCATATCTGGAGATATGCCATTCATTATGTGTACTTAATTTCTAATTTTGTCAAATTTCTTAACAGTATTTTCTAGTACAGCAAAATTGCCTAACATTTCCCAATTTTGAAATCTTTACAAGAAAATACAACAATTTTACTCTTAGTAGTTTGTTGGCAGACAGTTTCTTTCCCTTTAGACACAAATGTTATCTTGTTATTTCATAAATATTGCATCACTGGGTCATGATTTGTTCATAGGACAGGTCAACTCCATTGATTTTATATGTTAAAGGGTAATAATTTTGATTAATCACTTTAATTGATTAAGAAATAGAGAGAAAAATTGGGCTCTCTCTATGCTGGAATTTCTAAAGATAATTTGTCATTTTGCCAGAAGATGAGAAATAACAGGTAAGACTCTTAACATGAAGAAATTTTAAAAAGTATTCAATGGATGATGCAATGGTAACAGGGGAGGTCATATTCACTAAGTTCTCTTACAAGTGATTCTACTGAGTGAAACACATAGAGTAGTTTCCCATGTGCTGTGCACTGTTGTGAATGTACATATGGTTAGATAACTGGATTTTAGTGTAGAGTGATCTAAGATACAGGAGCTATGAGTAAGTTGGTCAACCACTTTACAAGACATCTCCTGTTCTATGCAAGAAGATCAGGTGATAGAGGAAAAAATATGTATTGCGTATTTTTACTCTGTTCAAATGCAGTAGTGTGCTAGCTGTGAATCTCACTAAACCAACCTTACAGACTCGGGAGACAACATCTTCTCCCATCCAGGACACAAAAAAAGCTGCTTGAAGTCCCTGCATACTCAGACATGCCAAGTTCAGATTCATTTTGTGCTTATCTGTTATCAGAGACAAGACAGTGGCTGCCTTGTGATCTGTTCGTTCTTAAAAGATAATTATTTTAGTTGAAGGATTACAGATATACATAGTATATGTTTTCATCAAATTACCAGTTCTGCCATAGCCTCATTTTTTCCCACTATACACTACCACTTTTAATTTCCGATTCAATTTGTATTTTTTCAAACAAATTGAGTCCAATTTGTCTTGTCAGAATGTAGCTAGATATAATGTTAAGTAATGGAATATTCCTTTGTATTGCAATGTTAAATATTACACCCCAAAGTCTGATTGCCACCAAGCACACGGAGTTCCTCCCATATACCATGTGAAGCCTATGTAATTTTGCCCCCATGTTATCACCGATTCATCAGTAAAGATGCCTACAGCTGGGCAGAAGAAAAGTGAACATATAATTGGTTCACAGGCTTAGGTCTGAGGCAGAGACCATGAGGAGGAGGAAGAGGAGGAGGAGGAGGAGGAGGAGGAGGAGGAGGAGGAGGAGGAGGAGGAGGAGGAGGAGGAGAAGGAGGAGGAGGAGGAGGAGGAGGAGATGCTTTGGGGTTGTTAAACTATAAGGACATGAGCATGATTGCTGCCTAGTTGGAATAAAAGCAGCCCAATGGACTGCCAAGTTGTAACTCAGGGTTATTGACAGAGATGTAGATGAAATAGCATAGAACATTGATATCTGCCAGCTATAGTGCTGTTAAGGTTAACTTTAATTATAAAGGTTTCATATCTTTTATTTGGGAACTGAATGGTCAAGGATAAGTAGAAATTAGCCATTAACTATTTACCACCAAAGGATAAAGCCATCTCTTGAAGCATGGCTAGCCTTCTCATTCTGAAACTCCTGACTTCATCCATAGTTACACTCGCCTGCCAGTAACTCCTTGGGTAGGGATGGGAATTCATCTTTCCCTTACCCATTCTGGGATTATGGTCTGTAATCTTGGGCAGGGTTTGTGCATACTAATGGGATTTGTATGTGCAACAGTTTTTCAGTGTTCAGAAAATTCTAGCCATCACATCGATGTTGTGGAATCTCAACCTATCCCTTCATACGTTGGCCCTTTATGGAAGAGACCAATGGAATATACGTTTTATTTTTCCAAGTTTTGTGCCTTTGATTAAGGGAGGACTAAGTGAGTAAGTATGTCTCATGAAATTCTTGCAAATTTATAATCATACTGTTTATGGTTGACCACAATTATGCCACAGAACATTTGTCATCACTTATATTGTTGAATTGGATTACATGATTATATTGATCAACACAGATAAAACAGTTTTTCATTCATTACGTGGAAGAAATAATGATCAACTATGTAAATTAATATGCTTTCACATTATTATCTCACTAGTTTGGTGAGATATTCTGATATCTGTGTGCCACTAATAATTGAACATGAAGTTCAATTGAACATGAACCTCTTGGCCTATTGTAATCACTTCATCATAAAAGAGATATTAAACACTCGCATGTAAACAGAATAATTAATATCATTATTCTCTTTTTCCATATCCCCATGATAACTGTCACTTATCAGCTTTGAGCAATGCAAGTTATATTTTAACCTCTTGTATAAAGCTTTTTGGATAAAAGATCAAGCAGTGACAGAAGGGAACACACTGTGACAAGAAGGACTTTGATGTTCAAAATGCCCAGAAAGTGGATTTCTGCTCTGCTCCTGCTACAGATAAGTTACTGTTTCAAATCTGGGATCTGTGGGAAGGTGTTGGTGTGGCCGATGGACTTTAGTCACTGGATGAATATAAAAATAATACTGGATGAACTTGTACAGAGGGGCCATGAAGTCACTGTTCTGAAACCTTCGGCTTACTATGTTCTTGATCTGAAAAAATCACCGGATCTTAAATTTGAAAATTTTCCTACATCTATCAGTAAAGATGAGCTGCAAAATTTTATGATAAAGGTTGTGGATGTGTGGACTTATGAGTTGCCAAGAGATACATGTTTGTCATATTCCGATCCTTCAAAATATGGTTTACGAATTTTCTTATTACTATCTAAGACTTTGTAAAGATGTTGTTTCAAACAATGAGCTCATGACAAAACTTCAGGAATCCAAATTTGATGTTCTTTTGTCAGATCCTGTGGTTGCCTGTGGGGAACTGATAGCCGAACTGCTCCACATTCCTTTTCTGTACAGTCTTTGCTTCTCTCCAGGCCACAAACTTGAAAAGTCCATTGGAAAATTTATACTCCCTCCATCTTATGTGCCTGTAATTTTGTCAGGACTGGCTGGCAAAATGACATTCATAGACAGGGTAAAAAATATGATATGTATGCTTTATTTCGACTTTTGGTTCGAGAGACTTAGATACAAGGAATGGGACATGTTTTACAGTGAGATTTTGGGTAAGTTAAATTTTTCCTCAGTAGACTGAAAACCTAAATTTTACATGTGTGTAAAGACTTATTTCCATGAAATACAAAGTGAAGTAATCTTTTATAGGTGATCAAATGTATAATGATATTAGCTATCAAATTCACAAACTCTTGTAAAAGCTCATATAATTCATCAAATGGAAGAAGGTAACTGTTCTCAGACAAGACATTTTGGTTAACTATACCGTTGCATAGAGATGAAACTAGATGGTCTCTGGGTGATTCTTTACTCATCCACTGAAATTCCCCTGTATTTGAATAAGTTTCTAAGCAGTTAGAAAATCTTGTTTCATGAAGATTCAAGAATGACATATTTCATAGTATCAATATGTATACTCAGCAGACAGTCCTGTCAAGTCTTCTTTGTCTCATTTGCACATTTTCCCTATCTAGGAAGGCCCACCACCATAGATGAGACAATGGGCAAAGCAGAAATGTGGCTCATTAGATCCTACTGGGATTTGGAATTTCCCCACCCAACATTACCAAATGTTGACTATGTTGGAGGACTCCACTGTAAACCAGCTAAACCCTTGCCCAAGGTAAATACATTCTTTTTGTCTTTTTCATTTCATATCATTTCTGATGAAATGTTCTACATCTTTCATTATATCTTTTATTACATTTTTCTCCCAACTACAGAGATATGTGGCAAGTGGAAATAAAAGTCCTACTAATTAAGAGCTCAATAAACCCAGGAAAGTTCATGACAGACAATATATATATATATATATATCAGTGAGTTAAGGCATGTAGGCTATTGGAGTGATTAGTCATTGGGTTAAATTCTTTACCAAGCAACCATAAGTACATGAGTTTGAATCCCAGTGCCCACATACAGAGTTGAGTATTCTGACACAGCATGTATGACTTTAGTACTGAGTTGCAGAATCAGGTTAAAATAGAGGATACTAACCTGTTAAAATAGTGAGATTCATGTTCAATGAGAGATAGTCTCAAAAATAACATGTTAAATTTAATAGAGTAGAACATCTGATTTTATCATGGCCCTCATTATTTAAAACAAAGGCAGGGAATTTGGAGAAATTAAGAAAATACGCTCATTAATACACAATATCAAAAAATTATTACATGCAATGTGATTGATTATTACACAGTTATGATTATTTTTAAAGAGCCAAAACATTTTATTTATCATAGGAGGAAATATGCATTAACTGTCACATATGTATATACCACAACATAGATATCATTTAATCAAACCTTAGCTAATAGTAATAAATCAGACATCATAGGAGAAAATTGAACAGAAATGCGACATTTGTAAATTCTGTTGAATGAAAAATGTAATGCTGCTTCAAATTTACCAATATTTCATATACTATAATTGCATTCCTTAGCTTTCAATTCGCCAGGAAGAAACACTGAGAATGTTTATTGAACATGTAGGAGTACACTTTATATTGATGCCTGTGTTTGACAATGCCAGTTTTGTCTTATGTATGTTTTAACATCATGATTCTATAAATTCCTAAGAACACTTCAATTTTTATTCTCCTAGATGTTTTTTGTAAAGCTTTCATAATTAATTGTTCTACAATCACTATTGTGTGATAGAGCAAGTGCTTTACTCACAGGATATAGAAGAATTTGTCCAGAGCTCTGGAGAGCATGGTGTGGTGGTGTTTTCTCTGGGGTCAATGGTCAGCAGCATGAGAGAAGAAAAGGCCAACGCAATTGCATGGGCCCTTGCCCAGATTCCACAAAAGGTGAGATAAAGTGCCCATGGAAGGCAACTGTAAACTGAGACTGTGAAAGTCTCAGAAAGTCTGATTCTAGCAGTGATTGTGTGCAACCTGGCATTATGATGACAAGGGTCAGGCCTGTGAAGGGTGTAGGTAGACATTGAAAATTCTTCTTGATTTCTCATGAAATGATAATAGTTGCATCCATTTTTAGTTCACGTGAACCAAAACCAACATGTACAGAACTTGTGCAACCGAAAACACAGAACAAATCTAAGACAACCCTTCCCTAGTGGAAGACCACACATGGGAGAATATTTGGAGAGGACAAATGGCTCCTTACATTTTGTTGTTTGGTTTTAATTTTGATTTTGATGATAAAAGCACACACAGTTAATACTGCACAGGTCAAATTAATACATTGGGCTTTCACAATGCCATGGCAATTTATTGGAGTATTTAACACAAATCGTCGTGGAGTTGCTTCCCAGAGACTGTTGACTTGACACAATTTCACACTGCAACTCAGATTAGTGGCTTCAACAGCCGGAAATCCCCATTCCTCAGACTCCTGAGGTAGGAAGATAGATGATTTTTAAGAACTTAAGTAGTAGGGTGGGTATGGAAGAGGGTGATTTAGTGAAAATTGGAGTAAGAATGGATGAATAAAAAAAGACAATATATGAAACTCTTAGGGAAATGAAAAAAGAGATATCAATGTAAGTGCGTGGTCCTAGTCATTATTTGGAGTTCAGGTATAAGTCCAGTGTGCAGATGATGCCAACATGCTTGGAACTATTGGTCCACAGCAACTGCTCTTCAAAGGGTTGTATGTCTACTCGGTTGAAGTTGGTACAGAAGGTTTAATACCTGTGTTTGAATCCTACACTGTCACCATTCCATAGGAAGGTGGAAGCCAGAGGCATCAGCCAACTTTATTCAGAGAATAAGACTCTGAGGGTTACGAAAGGTCATATGAGTCCATAGCACATGAGTTCCAGCTGTGTTCAATCATCAAATGAGATGTGTATGATAAAACCAAGGTTTGGTCAAAAGGAACATGAAGGACAGCTTAAACATTGCCTGGCAGACAGTAGGAAGTCGAAGTGGTTAACCTGCAGCAGACCCACTCTTATCTGCTAGAGCTGAGAAGAGGGCCAAATCACAATCCAAGAGTAACTTCTGGGTTTGGAGAAACTGTGGTCAAATATCCTTGTCCAGTTTTCTTAGACTGTTTCACAAGCATTCAAAAATTTCCTCTATCCTCAGAGTCTTTTCTTTCATCTCTTCCTTTTTAATTTTTTTAAGCACAGAATATCCAGAGTGATTTTAACATGCATTCAAATTTAGTTATCTTTGGATGCATGAATATCCCCATATTCATGGGAATAAACAGATGGAATCACCAGAAATCCTCAGGTGAGGACAAATGACAACAGTCAACTTCTTCCTTGGTACATACAGTCTTTAATTGGCCCAATGTAGATAGAATTCACTTCCGGTGGAAGAGTCAATGAATCTTTTTACCTTTTAGCTGGAGGATTTCTATCTTCATCATGTCTGCAACAATCTTCTCACCTGCCACCTTTGTCCTTCGTGACTCAGTCTCGAGGAGCCTGAGAGAAATCTAAATTCTTTCATTGGAATATCTGCAATGGCAGATACATATCCTTTGCCAAATCTTGAGAAACTGGCCTTCTGAGGTTAAAATAGTTGAAATCACCTAGACCTGTCTAAAGGAAGTCCAGAATTTTCTGTAGAGAAATAATTCGGGTTCCTGAACATTCTTCACCTTCAGTTAAATTTAAAAATAAGAATATATAAGGAAAGTTCAAGGATATCCCTTGGTATTCCCCATGATGATTTATTTTTAATAATTGTAATTTTAAAATTCTATTTGTTCTTTCAATTATGCCCTGGCCATGATGATTATAAAGAAGTTTTAAAATACTATTAATATTCCATCATTTGCAGAAGTTTTAATTTTTTTCTACTACAGCCTATTCCACTGTCAGTTTTTATTAAAGTAGGCACTCCTTGTCTTCCAAAGTTTGGATAAGAAGAAGTACATTGCAAAAGTCTTCACTGAGTATAGAGGTAGAACCAAAAGAAATTTAGAATATATATCAATGCCCACATGCAGGTACAGCATCCAAGACAGAAGAGCATAGTGAATTGCATCTACTTTCTCTAATTCACTAATATTTGTTATCTTTTGTGTCAACTCTTGCTTTAAAAATGTGATATTATAAGGGATAATAAGTAGTATATTGTAAAATTTGAACAACATTTCTATGTGGGATATGGTATTGACAATAGTTCCTCCCCTGATTCACTAATACAGCAAGAAGAGAAAGGCAAGTAAAATTTTGTGGCCCTTATAATGGATCCATTCCAAAGGCTTATTCAACTTGTTTAATACATATAGGAGACAATTTAATGGAAAAAAAATAAGTGTAAATGCAGTGAAGAATCCACAATATAAATAAATGCCTTTTTTTAGTTTTGATTCAAATAGCTGTAATACTTTTGACTCTCAAAATGAAATCATGGATTTTCTAATGCGATCACTCTGAGTTAAATTGAATCGTTATTCCAAAATTAGGTATTCTCAAATATAGTATGTAGGTGATAAATATTCCCTAATAATTTTGAAAGATTTTGAGTTTTTAAATCGTTCTTCTTATGGTTACCAACAACCATTCTCATTACTAGTTGCCTTAGATATTACAATGTCTGACCTTTGTGCCATAATAGGAGTAATAATTAGTGCGTATTTATGTAGAACATCCTGAATCTTCCATATACACATTGTAGCTCTTCTGGTTTGGAGGTGACTATCAGAACATCATCCATATAATGAATACTATAACCCTAAGGAAAGGCCTGCATCACGGGGTCTAAAACCATTACAACATGGAATTGGGGCATCAGAGTGGATTTTGCCATGCGGTGACATAATACAGGGCATTGATATTAAAGCTGGGGTTCTTTAGGGTTGAGAGAAGAAAGATAAAAGGCTAAATATACCTTAATATTAAGATGAATGGTACAAAAGCAGTTTTTTAAATTCATAAAAATTGAAGACGAATCTTTACTAACAGGTGTCAGTGTAGATAATGACTGTAAATCTCCAATTGACCACAAGGTGGCATTAAGATTTCAGAAGTCAATTAAGCATTCTGTTTATTATATTTGTAAATTACAAACCATGATAAACTACTGTGACTCCAAAAGTAATACAACTATTCTAGGCAGACTCGTTCCCCAATAACCTGTGTGTCACTTAATAGGGCATTGGAGAGGGGAAGTAGCAATACTTTAGTACAAGGACTATCCAGTACAGCACTTGTTAGAGTAGTAGCTTGTAATAAAATCATAGATTGGCTATACTCTGAAGCTGGCAGAAGTTCTGTATTCTTTAGATTTAAATCCACACATTGTCTAATCTTAATATTCCCTCATAAGGTTTCTCGTTTCTTGGCCAGCATTGTTTTTTGTTGCCAAGCAATGTATTGCCATACTCACCATATTTATTTCATCATTCCTTATCCCAGTGTTTGCCCTTTATACATGCAGAGCATAAGCCAGGTCTCCTTGATTCTGAGCACTGAACTGTTATAAGGGCAACTTACTTTGATTCTTAAAGTGGTCACTTTAACAATGTCAATTTTTGTAGAACAAACGTTCCTCAAACAGGTAATTTCTCTCTAGGTTTGTAAGACCCTACATTGCTACATAACTTCAGAAAGTCCATAACATTTTTATCTCTCTTTGAAACTTAATCTTTGTCAATGTTCATTGTAGTTATCTAAAGTAACTGTTTAAGAACTCTAGAATTTGTTGTCCCTTTACTTATTTTTCAATAGCATCTCTGAATTTCCCTCTGAAATTGGCATAAGGCGCAGAGGTATCTTACATATTTCTATATTACAAGACACCAAATCTGATTCCATATCAGTTTTCATGCAGATAGCCATAGCAGCATATCTAATGTGAGGGGACTGAAGGAGGTATATCTCACAGCTTGTAATTTGTTGATAAAAATCCTTGTCAGCCTTTATCTATGATATTTCTGGGATTATCCCTCAGTCCTAACTGCTGAATGATTTTATGGGCTTTATCTTCATGCCACACCTACCAGTGAGGAAATTGAAAACTGCTAAGAAGCAGTTTAGGAATTACATGAAACCCATAGGGCAGACATTATGCCTCATTGCTCCAACCAAAGATAGTCATTGTTATATGGAGTAATAGGTCCATAGGAAGCACAGGCCTTTTTAAAATCTTTCACAATATCCATGTCTAATTCCTGATAAATATTTTGACTTTATTGAAACTTTACTAGGAACCACTAATCATATCCGGAAGGAATGGATGGATGAATTTCTTTCCCTTGAATTGCCCTAGCTTGCCTAGGATGTAGTAATAGCTTTGTCCATAGGCTTTCCTAAATCCTCTTCAAACAAGAAAGATTTCAAGATTTGATCACCTGTGCAGTATCCAGTAGTGGCATTTTCCTTTGCATTTTACCTGAACTGGGAAATATGCTGCTGACCTTTTTTGTATATTTTTTATATAAATTCATTTAAATTTCAAATGTTATCCCCTCTCCAGTTTCCAGTCTATAAACCCACTATCACATCCATTTCCCCTTGTTCTATGAGGGTGTTCCCCGATCCAACCCACCCCTTCCTTCCTCCCTGTCCTGACATTTCACTACACTAGTGAGTCTATCCTTGGCAGGACCAAGGGTTCTCCTCCCATTGGTGCTCAACAAGGCCATCCTCTGCTACATGAACTTAAAAAAACAATTTTAACACATTGTCATCCTGTTTATATTCATGCAAGAACTTGGTCATCACTTCCTGGTGATTATTAACCTTATCTTTGTAAAGAAAGTATTTTGACAACAGTCTAAATCAGTGCCCCTATGACCAACATCAAGCATAGATCTCTATGTATTCTGCCCTGATATTCTGATTCACCTCTTACTGTGAGTGTGCCCAATCTCCTGATATGAAGCCAACCCTAGGTCCCCATTCAGTACCACTTGTAACAGCCCAGAGACAGTGAAACATGATAGAATGGAGCTGATATGTGAGGCAGAGTAACTTCTCATGAAATAGCCAACGTTATTAACAGCATCAAACAATGCATACTCAGGGTTGGGGATTTGGCTCAGTGGTAGAGCGCTTGCCTAGCAAGTGCAAGGCCCTGGGTTCGGTCCCCAGCTCCGAAAAAAAAGAAAAAAGAAAAAAAAACCAATGCATACTCTGAGGCTTAAGAAATGTCATATGAGTAAAAATCGCAGGACTTCAAGCTGTATACAATCATAAGGACCAGTCAGGGTACTAATATATAGACTCAACTCCTATCTGGTACACATAGGAAGATGGCACAGACACATAACAAGAGAAATTTTGTTTAAAGGAAAGATGGCAACAAGACTCTTGTCCTGTTTTCTCAGAGTATTCTCAATGCTCTAAGAATTCTACTCACACATCTTCATTCCTGGACAATTCCAACACTACAATATGGAAGGGTTCTTCCAGATGAATCAGATGACTCCACATTCCTATGATCCAACACGTTGGCTATTAATTGCAAGTACTCATGGGCAAAGAGATTTCTGAATGGGAAACAAAAATTAATGACATACAATCAATGACAAAAAAATTGAAATTCAATAAGATTACACAGAATAAGTGAACAAATATAAAAACTCTACTGTGTTTAAAATTTATTTTTATTACAATATTAAGACTGGAATATTAGAGTTGTCAAAATCATTTAGATCAAATAAATTATTAATAATTTGCCAATAGTCTTTGGAGTTGAATTATGTCACTATGGCAATGTGCTAACATTTTCCTGTATCATTAACTGTCTCATTTGTCTAATTATTTCTTCCTCAAAAGTAGTGATTATGGTTACCTGTGTGAGTGTAACACAAAAAAATGTTGGTACTCTTGTGTGAGTCTTCTGAGTTCTCAGTACTCACTGCTTCTGACTTTCTCATATAACCTATGGGAGGTATTCTGAGCAGTTTTCTCTATACTGAAAAAAACGCAACATTATAACATTATTTCTATAGACCCTAAGAGAACACAAATGCCAGCCCAGGTTACTGTATCCTGGAAAACTCTCAATTAACACAGATGGAGAAACCAAGATATTCCATGACAAAACCAAATTTACACAATATCTTTCTACAAATCCAGCGCTACAAAGGATAATAAATGGTAAAGCCCAACATAAGGAGGCAAGCTACACCCTAGAAAAAGCAAGAAACTAATTGTCTTGGCAACAAAACAAAGAGAAGAAAAGCACACAAACATAATCCTCACATCCAAATACGAATATAACAGGAAGCAATAAACACTATTCCTTAATATCTCTCAACATCAATGGACTCAACTCCCCAATAAAAAGACATAGATTAACAAACTGGATATGCAATGAGGACCCTGCATTCTGCTACCTACAGGAAACACACCTCAGAGACAAAGACAGACAATACCTCAGAGTGAAAGGCTGGAAAACAACTTTCCAAGTAAATGGTCGAAAGAAGCAAGCTGGAGTAGCCATTCCAATATCGAATAAAATCGATTTTCAACTAAAAGTCATCAAAAAAGATGAGGAAGGACACTTCATATTCATCAAAGAAAAAATCCACCAAGATGAACTCTCAATCCTAAATATCTATGCTCCAAATACAAGGGCACCTACCTACATACATAAAAGAAACCTTACTAAAGCTCAAAACACACATTGCACCTCACACAAGAATAGTAGGAGATTTCAACACTCCACTATGATCAATGGACAGGTAATGGAAACAGAAATTAAACAGAGATATAGACAGACTAAGAGAAGTCATGAACCAAATGGACTTCACAGATATTTATAGAACGTTCTATCCTAAATCAAAAGGATATACATTCTTCTCAGCACCTCATGGTACTTTCACCAAAATTGACCATGCAATTGGTCAAAAAACAGGCCTCAACAGATACAGAAAGATAGAAATAATCCCATGAATCCTATCAGACCACCATGGGCTACAGCTGGTCCTCAATAAAAATAAGGGAAGAATGCCCACATATACATGGAATTTGAACAATACTGTACTCAACAATGACCTGGTCAAGGAAGAAATAAAGAAAGAAATTAAAGACTTCTTAGAATTTAATGAAAATGAAGGTACAACGTACCCTAACTTATGAGACACAATACAAGCTGTGCTAAGAGGAAAACTCATAGCTCTGAATGCCTGCAGAAAGAAACAGGAGAGAGCATATGTCATCAGCTCGACAGCACACCAAAAAACTCTAGAATAAAAAGAAGCAAATACACCCAGAAGGAGTAGAAGGCAGGAAATAAACTCAGAGCTGAAATCAACCAAGTAGAAACAAACAAAAAAAAAAACCATAGAAAGAATCAACAGAACCAAAAGTCGGTTCTTTGAGAAAACAAACAAGATAGATAAACCCTTAGCCACACTAATGAGAGGACACAGAGAGTGTGTCCAAATTAACAAAATCAGAAATGAAAAGGGAGACACAACTACAGAATCAGAGGAAATTCAAAAAATCATCAGATCCTACTAGAAAATCCTATATTCAACAAAATTTGAAAGTCTGCAGGAAATGGACAATTTCCTAGACAGATAGTAGGTACAGAAGTGAAATCAGGAACAGATAAACCATTTAAACAACCCCATAACTCCTAGCAAAATAGAAGCAGTCATTAAAGGTCTCCCAACCAAAAAGAGCCCAGATCCAGATGGGTTTAGTGCAGAATTCTATCAGACCTTCATAGAAGATCTCATACCAATACTATCCAAACGATTCCACAAAATTGAAACAGATGGAGCACTACTGAATTCCTTCTATGAAGCCACAATTACTCTTATACCTAAACCACACAAAGACCCAAGAAAGAAAGAGAACTTCAAACCAATTTCCCTTATGAATATCGACACCAAAATACACATTAAAATTCTAGCAAACCGAATCCAAGAGCACGTCAAAACAATCATCCACCGTGATCAAGTAGGCTTCATCCCAGGCATGCAGGGATGGTTTAAAATACAGAAAATCATCAACATGTACAATTATATAAACAAACTGAAAGAACTAAAAAACATGATCATTTCATTGGATGCTGAGAAAGCATTTAACAAAATTCAACATCTTCTCATGATAATAGTCCTGGAAAGAATAGGAATTAAAGGCCCATACCTATACATAGTAAAAGTCATATACAGGAAACCAGTCGCTAACATTAAACTAAATGGAAAGAAACTTGAGAAATCCCACTAAAATCAGGGACTAGACAAGGCTGTCCATTCTCTCCCTACTTATTCAATATAGTTCTTGAAGTTCTAGACAGAGCAATCAGACAACAAAAGGATATCAAGGGGATTTAGTTTGGAAAAGTAGAAGTCAAAATATCACTATTTGCAGATGATATGATAGTATATATAAGTGATCCCAAAAGTTCCACCAGATAACTACTAAAGCTGATAAACAACTTCAGCAAAGTGGCTGGGTATAAAATTAACTTAAATAAATCAGTAGCCTTCCTCTATACAAAAGAGAAACAAGCCGAGAAAGAAATTAGGGAAATGACACCCTTCATAATAATCCCAAATAATATAAAGTACCTCGGTGTAACTTTTGCCAAGCAAGTAAAAGATCTGTACAATAAGAATTTCAAGGCTCTGAAGAAATAAACTGAAGAAGACCTCAGAAGATGGAAAGATCTCCCATGCTCCTGGATTGGCAGGATTAATATAGTAAAAATGGCCATTTTACCAAAAGCAATCTACAGATTCAATGCAATCCCCATCAAAATACCAATCCAATTCTTCAAAGAGTTAGACAGAACAATTTGCAAATTCATCTGGAATAACAAAAAACCAGAATACCTAAAACTATCCCCAACAATAAAATGACTTCAGGGGGAATCACTATCCATGAACTCAAGCAGTATTACAGAGCAATAGTGATAAAAACTGCATGGTATTGGTACAGAGACAGACAGATAGACCAATGGAACAGAATTGAAGACCCAGAAATGAATCCACACACCTATGGTCACTTGATTTTTGACAAAGGAGCCAAATCCATCCAATGGAAAAAAGATAGCATTTTCAGCAAATGGTGCTGGTTCAACTGGAGGTCAACATGTAGAAGAATGCAGATTGATCCATGCTTATCACCCTGCACAAAGCTTAAGTCCAAGTGGATCAAGGACCTGCACATCAAACCAGATGCACTCAAACTAATAGAAGAAAAATTGGAGAAGCAACTCGAGCAAATGGGCACTGGAAAAATGTCCTGAACAAAACACCAATGGCTTATGTTCTAAGATCAAGAATTGACAAATGGGATCTTACAAACTGGAAACCTTCTGTAAAGCAAAGGACACTGTTGTTAGGACAAAACAGCAACCAACAGATTGGGAAAAGACAAGGGACACAACAACAACACATAGAGGGCTTATATCCAAAAAATACAAAGAACTCAAGAAGTTATACCATGGGGAGACAAATAACCCTATTAAAAATGGGGTTCAGAGCTAAACAAAGAATTCACAGCTGAGGAATGCCGAATGGATGAGAAACACCTAAAGAAATGTTCAACATCTTTAGTCATAAGGGAAATGCAAATCAAAACAACCCTGAGATTTCACCTCACACCAGTGAGCATGGCTAAGATCAAAAACTCAGGTGAAGGCAGATGCTCGCAAGGACGTTGAGAAAGAGGAACACTCCTTCATATTTGGTGGGATTGCAGACTGGTACAACCATTCTGGAAATCAGTCTGGAGGTTCCTCAGAAATTTGGACATTAAACTACCTTAGGACCCAGCTATACTTCTCTTGGGCATATACCCAAAAGACGCCCCAACATATAAAAAAAAACACATGCTCCATTATGTTCATAGCAGCCTTACTTATAATAGCCAGAAGCTGGAAAGAACCCAGATGCCCTTCAACAGAGGAATGGATACAGAAAATGTGGTACATCTACACAATGGAATATTACTCAGCTATCAAAAACAATGCCTTTATGAAATTCATAGGCAACTGGAGGGAACTGGAAAATATCATCCTGAGTGAGGTAACTCAATCACAGAAAAACACACATGGTATGCACTCATTGATAAGTGGCTATTAGCCCAGATGCTTGAATTACCCTAGATGCACATAATACATGAAACTCAAGACAGATGATCAAAATGTGAATGTTTCACTCCTTCTTTAAAAGGGGAACAAGAATACCCTTGGCAGGGTATAGGGAGACAAAGGTTAAAACAGAGACAGAAGGAACACCCATTCAGAGCCCCACATGTGGCCCATACATATACAATCACCTGATTAGACAAGATGGATGAAGCAAAGAAAGAAGTGCAGGCCGACAGGAACCGGATGTAGATCTCTCCTGAGGGACACAGCCAGAATACAGCAAATACATAGGCGAATGCCAGCAGCAAACCACTGAAGTGAGAATGGGACCCCCGTTGAAGGAATCTGAGAAAGGACTGGAAGAGGTTGAAGGGACTTGAGACCCCGTATGAACAACAATGCCAACCAACTAGAGCTTCTAGAGACTAAGCCACTACCCAAAGACTATACATGGACTGACCCTGGACTCTAACCTCATAGGTAGCATTGATTAGCCTAATAAGATCACCAGAGGAAGGGGAAGCCCTTGGTCCTGCTAAGACTGAACCCCCAGTGAACGTGATTGTTGGGGGGAGGGCGGTAATGGGGGGAGGATTGGGAGGGGAACACCCATAAAGAAGGGGAGGGGGAGGCGTTAGGGGGACGTTGGCGTGGAAAACGGGAAAGGGAATAATATTCAAAATGTAAATAAGAAATACTCAAGTTAATTAAAAAAAGAGATACTCAAGTTAATAAAGGAAAAAAAAGAAAAAATATTTCTCTTTTAGAGATTATAATTATATAATTTTTGCCTTTCCATTCCTCCCTTCAAACACTCCCATAAACATGCCTCCTTGGTCTTTTTCAAATGCACCAAGCTCTGTTTTCCATTACTTGTTACATACACATATTTATGTCTCTACACTTATATTCCCAAATATATCCTGCTCTGTCTTTATAATGTTAAATATGACATCACCAACAAAATTGTCTAACATTTAACAGGTTCTTTGGAAATTTGATGGCAAAACCCCAGCAACATTAGGACCCAATACCAGAGTCTACAAGTGACTCCCCCAGAATGACCTCCTGGGTAAGTCTCTGGAAATCAAATGCAACATCATGACTGAGTGACTGATTACTGTAGCTATTTATTTTAACTTCAAATTCTTCACATCACACTTACTTCATGGATTATTTATTTAAGATAACAAGTTCTGTCATGGATTTGGTCTTTTTATCCCTCATTTATTTCTTCCTTTTCTTATTCCTATCTTTCTCTTTTTTTAAGTCAGGGGGATTTTATTCTAATTCATTATTGTTAACTGGAAAGAAATATCAAAGCTCTGAATTCTGCACAAAAACTTTATAAGGAAATATGTATGCATACACATAAGTTTCTACGTGGTTATAGTCCCATACCTTATTTTTTGTTAAATGACTCAGTCATGACTCTTCCTCCTTTCTCTTTCTCCTTCTTACTTTACATTTTAATCATTTTGCATAAAAATGTGTTTACCAGTGCCTATCTCTCAACATGCAGATTGTTAAGGTTAAATAACTCCCTCAGTTATACAACAGAATGATTCTTTATCCGCTCAGAGCAACCTAGGTCAACATTAAAACAGTGTTAAATTGGTTATTTTATTTATTTACATTTCAAATGTTATTCCCTTTCACAGTTTCCTTTCCACAAAACCACTATTCCCTGATTTTTTTTTCATGCCTCTATGTGGGTGCTCCCACATCTGCACAACCACTCTTGCCTCGGCGGCCTAGTTTTCCCCTATCCTGCCTCCACAGACCCAATGGGATTCCCTCCAATTGATTCCAGACAAGGCCATCCTTTTCCAAATATTCAGCTGGAGCCATGGATCCCTCCATTTGTATTCTTTGGTTGGTGGTTTAGTCCCTGGTAATTTTAGAGGGTCTGGTTGGTTGACATTGTTGTTCTTCCTATGGGGATGTAAACCCCTTCAGCTCCTTCACTCTTTGCCCTAACTTCTCTGTAGGAGTCGCGGAACTCACTCTAATGGTTGACTGCAAGTATCCATATCTGTATTGGTCAGGCTCTGGAGAAGCCTTCCAGGGGACAGCTATATCATGTTCTTGTCAGTAAATGCTTCTTGGCATATCAACAGTATCTGGGTTTGTTGTCTGCTGAGGGGATGTTCCGCTTGATGGAGCAGTCTCTGGATGGCCTTTCCTTCAGTTTCTTTTCCACTCATTGTCCCTGCTTTTCCTTTTGACAGGAGGAATTCTGGTTTAAGATTTTTGAGGTGGGTGGTTGGCCCCATTCCTCAAACAGAGGCCTTGGCTATCCATTGAATATGGTTTCTACAGACTTTCTGTCCCCTTTGTTGGTTATTTCAGCTAATGTCCTCCCTGTTTGTTCCGAGAAACCTCTTGAGTCCCTGGAACCTGGTGCTTTCTAGTGTCTTTCCCTAGTTGAATCTACACTACTGTTATACACCTCAATTCAAATTCCTGACCCTCTGTACATCTTCCTTATATCCTCTTATATCTGAAATGCCATAAAATCTTTTCCTTCCTCTCCTCTCCTCCTCCAAGATCCCTCCTACCCTCTACCTATTTTGATATTTTGTCTATCCCATTTGAGTATGACTGAAACTTCCACACTTCTCTTCTTGCTTCTTGAGCTTCATATGGTCTGTGAGATGTGTCATGGGTTTTCTGTGCTTTCTCTGTCTAATAACCACTAATCAGTGAATACATACACTGCATGTTCTTTTGTGACTGGGTTACCTCACGCAGCATGAGATTTTCTAGTTCCATCCACTTCCCTTCAAATTTCAAGAAGTCATTGTTTTTAACAGCTGAGTAGTATTCCATGTGTGAATGTGCCACATTCTCTGTATGCACTCATCTGTTCAGGGACATCTGGGTTGTTTTCAGCTTCTGGCTGTTTTAAACAAAGCTGCTATGAACATAGTGGAGCATATTTTTTGTTATATGTTGAGACAGATTTGGGGTATATGCCCAGGAGTGGTATAGCTGGATCCTCCAGTAGCAGTATGTCATATTTTCTGAGGAACCATGGAACTCACTTCCAGAATGGTTGTACTAGTTTGCAGTACCACCAGCATTATAGGACTGTTCATCCTTCTCCATAGCTTCACCAGCAATTGCTGTCACCTGAGTTTTTGATCTTACTCTTTCTGACTGGTGTGAGGTGGAATCTCAGGATCATTTTGACTTGCATTTTCCTGATGACTGAGGATTTTGAACATTTCTTTAAGTTCTACTCACCCATTCAATCTTCCTCAGGTAATAATTTTGCTTAGCTCTGTACCCCATTTTTAAATAGGGTTATATGGTTCTGTGGAGCCAGGTTTTTAAGTTCTTTTTATATTTTGCATGTTACCCTTCTCTTGGATAGGTTTGGTAAAGATCTTTTGCCAATCTGTGGGATTCCATTTATTCACTAATTAATTTTATCTACTAGGGACTTCATATGTTCAACTGAAAATGGGTTTTTCATACCTCAAATCTCAAGCCGCATGCTAATTTGCTTCTCCAGAAACCTAGTTTCTTCTTGCTCTGAGACAAAAATATTTCAGAGAGCTTATGATTTTAAGAAACCTTATGTAGAAACATGTCCTTTCTGTTCCTCTTAGTATACATATCTCTTTTCATGTCCAAAACTGCTAATTAATATTAATCTGAATTCATATTTTTCTAGGTCACCCGAAAACCAAAGCCTTTATAACACATGGTGGAGCCAATGGCCTCTATGAGGCGATCTATCATGGAATCCCAATGATTGGCATTCCTATGTTTGGAGAACAACATGATAACATTGCCCACACGGTGGCCAAAGGAGCAGCTGTTTCATTGAATATCAGGACAATGTCAAAATCAGATTTGCTCAGTGCACTGGAGGAAGTCATAGACAATCCGTTGTGAGTATAACTTTCTATAGTGCGTTTCATTCATTCATTCATTCAATCACTTGCTTATTCATATATACACTCATTGTTTTCTTACCGAAAGACAAAAAAACGAGAATTATACTGAGATGAACTGACATGTATTAGTGCATGGTTCAGGACACACATTATACTCTCCTTTACTCATTGTTTTTAAATTCCTTGTAAGGCTTTATGTTCCCTTGCTATTTAAATCTGGGTAGTCTTAATGTGCAACCCTTCTGCTTTACCTTCCACTGTTTGGCCAAGAAGTATTTTTGACACCAATGGACAATACCCCAAAAGAAATCTTTCATTTCCTGTGTGGATTTTTTAGTAGGAATTCCTTGGTTATTGGAAGGAGAACCATCAGGTTAGATGTGCAAAGTTCATTAAAATTATATATGCACAAAGACCTGAAATAGAATGTAAGGTATAAGTAGTTAATAGTTTAATTCTTGTTTTGTCATATATTCTTGTTGTTATTGTCTCTATTTCTCTCCTCTTCTCCTCTTCCCATTTCCCTAATTAGATCCCTTGAAATCTGCGATCTCCCTTGACCCTATTCACATAGTCTTCTCTATTTACACCCCTTCCCAGTCTCTGAGGAGCGTCTACTTTTCTTATTCTTCTAAGAGATAAGTTGAATCCTAAACTGTAAATGACTGTAATATGAATACTAATGAATGAGAATGTTTTAAGGAGAAGAAAAACACAGTTTTGCTCTTGTGCTTTGAAATTAAAACCATTGTAATTCTTACCTGTTGTACTACATCAAACTGATATTTAGGAGTGGTAACTCAGGCCTCTATGTCACCCTTCTACTTGTGTACCCATCAATAATTTTTTCAACAGTAGAGTCAAATGAACTTGCATCATCCTTCTTTGTGAAATTCCAGCAACTTTTCTAGAATCAGAATGTTAACAAAAAATGAAGGTCAGCAATAATATCAAAAATTAGGCTCAATGGGTAAGAGCAGGGTTTTTCATAGTATTCATTCCATTCACTGATGACCATCTTATCACTTATAGCTATAAAAAAATGTTATGTTGTTGTCAACCATTCACCATGACCAGCCTATGAAGCCCTGGACAGAGTTGTCTTCTGGATTGAGTTTATCATGCGCCACAAAGGGGCCAAGCACCTGAGACCGCTTGGACATGACCTTTCCTGGTACCAGTACCACTCTCTGGATGTGATTGGATTCCTGCTCACCTGTTTTGCAGTCATTGCAGCCCTTACTGTAAAATGCTTCTTGCTTGTTTTCAAATCTTTTTGAAGAAGGAAAAGACAATGAAGAATGAGTAGAGCGTCATTCAGTCTCATTCTAATTTATGAACCACATTATAAACTTACTGATTTTTTTATCAAGGCAGATCACATTTGTAAGAAGACATATAACTCCGTGAATACTGATATGTAATCAAAAATCCATCATTTTTAAATTTTAAAATCACTTAATGTAAAATGTTACATTGTAGAAAAATGTGCAGAATAAAAGTATTCTTGATAGAGTCCTAATAATCAAAGTATTAATCTTAAAATATTTGAATAGTGTCCATTTACCTCTTTGTCTGAGACTGAATCTGTAGCTTTCATACAATAAAATGTAGCTAACTTGTACACGATAAATACTGGCATATAAAAATGTTCTTTTTTCTGTAATAGTCTTAATTATTTGTTGTCTAGAATAAAGTGTGGTTAGTTTGGATATCAGTTTTAAAGGAATCTGTTGGCTATTTTGTTCCTCTAAAATAATGTGCTAATATAAATCATCTCAAGGAAAAAGCAGAACAGTTTATTTGGAATTGTGGATACAGTTCCTTAGAATGTAGAGTATCAGGGAAGGCAGTGTAGCAATCACCCAGAGGAGGAAGCTCACTTGTCATATCTCAACCACATATGGAAAGCAGAGTGAGAAAGAAGTGGGGCTAAGCTATGAACTTTCAAAGCTTACTCCAGTGATGTACTTCATCCAAAAAATTTAACCAATTCAATTAAGATTCCATAACCTCAATCAGCACTACAAATTTTGGGAAATGTGCTCAAATTCATCATCATAGTTGAAACATTTTACATTCAAACCAATAACAGGAAATAACTCTGTCTTTAACATTTTTAGCATACATTATGTTGTTACCATTCTAGTCCACCAAGTCTAACACACCACCATAGAACACCTGTATTTCTTCAGTATAATTTAGTTATGATCTTGAGGAATAATGTTCATTGGAAATAAAACTTATGAACAGGGAACAAATGGAAGCCCTAAATAAAGTAAATTTAGTTTTGTGATTGGTTCTTTATGATGCTGGTTGATATACGTATATATCATATACAAAGAACACAAGAATTTAGACTCCAGAAAACCAAATAACCATATTAAAAATGGGGAACAAAACAAAACAATGAATTCTTACACAGAATGGCTGGGAACCATCTAAAGAAATGTTCAGCATCCATCTTAGTCTTAGGGAAATGCAATTCAAAATGATCCTGAGATTCCACTTCACAAGAGTCAGAATGGCTAAGATCAAAAATTCATGTGACAGTAAATGTTGCTGAGGATGTCGAGAAAGAGGAATACTACTCCACTATTGGTGAGTTTGAAAGCTGGTATGACCTCTGTGGAAATTAGTGGGTGTTCCTCAGAAAATTGAACATAGTAGTACCTGAGGACCCAGTTATACCTCTTCTGGGCGTACACCCAAATGATGCCCAACATATAACCAGAACACAAGCTCCACTATGTTCATAGCACCATTATTTATAATAGCCTAATGCTCGAAAGAACTGAGATGCCCTTCAAGAGAGGAAAGGATAGAGAAAATGTGGAACATCTACACAAGGGAGTACTACTGAGCTATTAAAATCAATGACTCCATGAAATTCATAGGCAAATTGATTGACCTAGAAAATATCATCCTGAGTGAGGTAACCTAATCTCAGAAAAAAACATGGTATGTACTCACTGATAACTGGATATTAGCCCAAAAGTTCGAATTTCCCAACATACAATCTACAGACCACCTGAAGCTTAAGAAGATGGATGACCAAAATGTGGATGCCTCACTCCTTCTCAAAAGGGGGAGCAAATATATCCATAGGAGGGGATATGGAGGCAAAGTTTAGAGCAGAGACTAAAGGAACGGCCATTCAAAGCCTGAGTCACATGTGGCCCACAGATATACAGCCACGAAAACTAGATAAGATTGATGAAGCTAAGAAGTGCATGCTGACAGAAGCCGCATATAGCTGTGTCCTGAGAGGCACAGCTAGAGGATGTCAAATACAGAGGTGAATGCTTGAAGCAAAACATTGAGCTGTGAAAGGATTCCCCATTGGAGGAATTAGAGAAAGAAATGAAACAGCTGAAGGGGCTTGTAACATGATTGAACTTAGTTCCCCCCAAAAAAGACCGAGCCTAGCAGAATGGATGTTGCATTAAAGAAAAACACCTTGACAATAAACACAGACATATCTTCAAAAAATGGGCTAGAAAGAAAAGGTTTAAAAACAAAGATGCCAAGAAGCAAACTTCAATTATCATTCTAATATCTACTAAAATAGACTTAAAATCAAAATTAATCCAAAGAGACAGAGGACACTTCATATTCATCAAAGGAAAAAATCTACCAAGATGATAATTCAATTTTGAACATCTACAACCGAAACACAGGAATACCCACATTTGAAAATACATGTTGCTCAAGCTTAAATCACACCTTGAGCCACACACATTACTGGGCGGCATTTTAATATCCCACTATCATTAATTAACAGGACATTCTGATAAAAACAAAAAGAGAAAAAAACACTAACAGACATTATGAAGTAAATGGACCTAACGGACATTTATAGAATATTTCATCCAAACACACAAGAATGTATTTTCGGTCAGTGTGGAGGAGACTGAGTATTCTTCCTTGTAAATACTGTTATTTGTATATACTGTAAATGATGACGTCGGTGGGCACTAACCAAGCCTGGGGAAACTGGGAACAACCTCAAAACCAAAACCAGACACAGCACAAGCAGCAGCCAAAGGCCACTGCAGAGCAAATTCGACTTGCACAGATGATTTCGGACCACAATGATGCTGACTTTGAGGAGAAGGTGAAACGATTGATATCACAGGCAAAAACCAGGATGAATGTGTGATTGCTTTGCATGACTGCAATGGAGATGTCAACAGAGCCATCAATGTTCTCCTGGAAGGAAATCCAGACACGTATTCCTGGGAGATGGTCGGGAAGAAGAAAGGAGTCTCAGGACAGAAGGATGGTGGACAAACTGAATCTAATGAAGAAGGAAAAGAAAATCGAGACCGGGATAGAGACTATAGTCGACGACGTGGTGGGCTACCAAGACGGGGGAGAGGTGCCAGCCGTGGACGAGAGTTTCGGGGCCAGGAAAATGGATTGGATGGCACTAAGAGTGGAGGACCTTCTGGAAGAGGCACAGACAGAGGGAGAAGAGGCCGTGGCCGGGGCAGAGGTAGTTCTGGTAGACGAGGAGGAAGGTTTTCTGCTCAAGGAATGGGAACCTTTAACCCTGCTGATTATGCAGAGCCAGCCAACACTGATGATAACTATGGCAGTAGCAGTGGCAATACATGGAACAACACTGGCCACTTTGAACCAGATGATGGAACAAGACTTGATTTCATTGGGGTTGAGGGGTCAAATTATCCCCGAAAATTTGAGACTGCTCCTAGTGCATGGAGGACTGCAACAGAAGAGTGGGGAACTGAAGATTGGAATGAAGATCTTTCTGAGACCAAGATCTTTACTGCCTCTAATGTGTCTTCAGTGCCTCTGCCTGCGGAGAATGTGACAATCACTGCTGGTCAGAGAATTGATCTTGCTGTTCTGTTGGGGAAGACACCGTCTTCAATGGAGAATGATTCATCTAATCTGGATCCATCTCAGGCTCCTTCCCTGGCCCAGCCTCTGGTATTCAGTAATTCGAAGCAGAATGTCATATCACAGCCTGCTTCAGGGAATACATTTTCTCATCATAGCATGGTGAGCATGTTGGGGAAAGGATTTGGTGATGTTGGGGAAGCTAAAGGTGGCAGTACAACAGGCTCTCAGTTCTTGGAGCAATTCAAGACTGCACAGGCCCTGGCTCAACTGGCAGCTCAACATTCTCAGTCTGGAAGCACCACCACCTCCTCTTGGGATATGGGCTCAACAACACAATCACCATCACTGGTGCAGTATGATGTGAAGAGTGCAAATGATTCAACAGTGCACAGTCCTTTTACAAAGCGCCAGGCATTCACCCCATCATCAACCATGATGGAGGTGTTCCTTCAGGAGAAGCCACCTGCAGTGGCTACCTCGACAGCTGCACCTCCTCCCCCCTCTTCTCCTCTGCCAAGCAAATCCACCTCGGCTCCACAGATGTCTCCGGGGTCTTCGGACAACCAATCCTCCAGCCCTCAGCCGGCTCAACAGAAACTGAAACAGCAAAAGAAGAAAACCTCCTTGACGTCTAAGATTCCTGCTCTGGCTGTGGAGATGCCTGGCTCAGCAGATATCTCAGGGCTAAATCTGCAGTTTGGGGCATTGCAATTTGGGTCAGAGCCTGTCCTTTCTGATTATGAGTCCACCCCCACCACGAGCGCCTCTTCAAGCCAGGCTCCCAGTAGCCTGTATACCAGCACCGCCAGTGAGTCTTCATCTACAGTTTCATCTAATCAGAGTCAGGAGTCTGGTTATCAGAGTGACCCAATTCAGTCGACAACTTATACCTCCCAAAATAATGCTCAGGGCCCTCTATATGAACAGAGATCCACACAGACATGGCGGTATCCCAGCTCCATCTCTTCATCACCCCAAAAGGACCTGACTCAGGCTAAGAATGGTTTCAGCTCTGTGCAGGTCACGCAGTTACAGACCACGCAATCTGTTGAAGGTGCTACAGGCTCTGCAGTGAAATCTGAATCACCTTCCACTTCTAGTATACCCTCTCTCAATGAAACAGTACCTGCAGCTTCCTTACTGACGACAGCCAATCAGCATTCATCCTCCTTAAGTGGCTTGAGCCATAGTGAGGAGATTCCAAATACCACCACCACACAACATAGCAGTGCATTATCTGCACAGCAGAATACCCTTTCTTCATCAACATCTTCTGGGCGTAGTTCAACATCTACTCTTTTGCATACAAGTGTGGAGAGTGAAGCGAATCTGCATTCTTCCTCCAGCACTTTCTCTACCACGTCCAGCACTGTCTCTGCACCTCCCCCAGTGGTCAGTGTCTCCTCCAGTCTGAATAGTGGCAGTAGCCTGGGCCTTAGCCTGGGCAGCAACTCTACTGTCACAGCCTCAACTCGAAGCTCAGTTGCTACAACTTCAGGAAAAGCTCCTCCCAACCTTCCTCCTGGAGTCCCGCCATTGTTGCCTAATCCATATATTATGGCTCCAGGGCTGTTACATGCCTACCCGCCACAAGTATATGGTTATGATGATTTACAGATGCTCCAGACAAGATTTCCATTGGATTACTACAGTATCCCGTTTCCCACACCCACCACTCCACTTACTGGGAGGGATGGTAGCCTGGCCAGCAACCCTTACTCTGGCGACCTCACCAAGTTCGGCCGCGGGGATGCCTCCTCCCCAGCCCCAGCCACAACCTTGGCCCAACCCCAATAGAACCAGACGCAGACTCACCACACCACGCAGCAGACATTCCTGAACCCGGCGCTGCCTCCTGGCTATAGTTACACCAGCCTGCCACACTACACAGGGGTCCCGGGCCTCCCCAGCACCTTCCAGTATGGGCCTGCTGTGTTCCCTGTGGCTCCTACCTCTTCCAAGCAGCATGGTGTGAATGTCAGTGTGAATGCCTCGGCCACCCCTTTCCAACAACCAAGTGGATATGGGTCTCATGGATACAACACTGGTGTGTCAGTCACCTCCAGTAACACGGGTGTGCCAGATATCTCGGGTTCTGTGTACTCCAAAACCCAGCAGTCCTTTAAGAAACAAGGTTTTCATTCCGGTACTCCTGCTGCCTCCTTCAACTTGCCTTCAGCCCTAGGAAGTGGAGGGCCCATCAATCCAGCCACAGCTGCTGCCTACCTACCTGCCCCCTTTATGCACATTCTGACCCCACATCAGCAGCCACACTCTCAGATCCTTCACCATCACCTGCAGCAGGATGGCCAGGATATCCTCACTCTCGTCGATGACCAGCTTGGTGAATAAGTATTACCGTACCAACTGGGCCTCTTCTAGCAGGCTCGAAGGCTGTGGAATAAAGTGAAATCGTTGCCCTTTAAGAACTCTCACCTTAATGTGCTAATATTTTGCCTTTAAGGGGATTCCCTTTTACATCCTGTGACTGAAAAGAACCACTGCAAATCTTCATTTCTTCTAGAAACTGCCTCAACTACAGCAAGTTTCAGGAAGTGAAAGGGGAAGGAGCTAAGGACATTTAAAAGGAAAAGGACCTTGTGGGAATCTAAGCATGATTTAAAGGATTCATGAAATCTGAAGCCAGCATTATCTACTGTCTGGCAGAACCAAATTGCAGGGCTTTTTTCTTTTTGGAGGAGTATAGTAGTTCTTATCTGAGTTATGTTTTTGAGACAGTCTATGTAACCCTGACTGGCTAGAAGTTGTAACCCAACTGGCTGGAAGTTGGTGTGGAGACCAGGCTGGTCTCAAATTCAGAGATCTACCTGCTTCTACCTCTTCAGTGCCAAGGTTAAAGGTTCTCAGCACTATACCTTACCTTGCCTTTTTTATGTGACTTTGAAATGCCTAAGTTTTGGGAAAGGAGTGGATGATGGTAGAGCAAGACCTGGGGTGGGGACATGGTGCAGTAAAAGGTTTTGGACATGGAAAAAAAAAAAGAATGTATTTTCATCTCAGCACCTCATCAATCCTGCTCCAAAACTTAACATCTAGTCAGTCACAAAGCAAGCCTCAACAGATACATAAAAATCGAAACAACACCTTGTATCTTATCAGGTCATGGTAAAGCAGGGCTTCAACAACAACAGAAACAACAAAAGCCTACATGCTCTTGAAAATTGAACAACTGTCTTCTCAATGGTCTTTGGGTCAGGAAGAAATAAAGAAAACACGGATTATCTAGAATTCTATGAATTTGATGGCACACTAAACATAAATTCATGGGACATGATGGAAGCAGTGCTGAGTGGAAAGTTCATAATATTAATCCCACCATAAAGAAATTGTAATTTCTCATACCAGCAATTTAAATGAATATGAGAAAGCTCTAGAGAAGAAGATAGAAGAAGGAGGAGGGGAGAGGGGAAAGGAAAAGAGGGAGAAAGAGAGGGAGAGGGAGGAAAAGGAGAATGAGAAGGAGGAGAAGGAGAAGAAAGAGAAGAAGAAAAAACCATGGCAAAGAGGAGTAGAAGGCTGGAAATAATCAAATTCCTGGCTGCTAAGAAGAGAAGTGGGGAAGGAAAAGAAGAAAGGATTACAAAGAAATTGAAAATGCTTGGACCAGAAATAGGCAGTAGACAGGATATAAAATGAATAAATGAAAAAAAATTATTAAAAATATATAACTTTATATCAATTTTGAAATGTTTTCAACTGAATTCTATTTTGATGTAACTGCAGAACTCAGTTTGCTTCCATTTGCATAATATTTATTGTTTAAATTTTGTTTCCAGGTCATATGTTGTTACTTTTGAAGTGAATTTCTTTTTTATTAATTAATTAGTTAATTTTCTTTACATCCTGAGCACAGCTTCCACTCCCTCCTCTGCTCTCAGTCCCTTCCTCACCATACCTTTCCTATATCCTCTCTGTTTCACCTCAGGAAGGGGAGGTCTCCCTTGGATACAAGCCCCTTTGGCCTACTAAATTGAATTAGACTAGTCACATCTCCTAGGCTAGACAAGGCAGCCCTATTAGGGAAAAGCCATCCAAAGGCAGGTTTTGCATAACTAAGCATACATACATATCATCTTTATTGTCTATATATGCTAGTTTATGTTTCTTGTACTTATCATTCATTTTAGTAATTTCAGCCTATAAAATGTAAGTTATAATTGTTTTCCACTCTCGCTTCTCTATTAGTTCCACCTGGCTTTTTTCTCTCACATATTTATATGATTACGATATCATGATTTTTTCCTACTAATACAAGACTTTCTTGGCCATGTCTTAGACAATTGGCCTAATACTAATAAATTCATGTTCTCTTCTTTCTCACAGACTTGCCTTTTCCTTAACGTCTGAGAGATAATTTTGTGGCATATATTGTTTCAGCCTCTTCTCTGTTGCTTCTGAATGTACTACCTCGTTGTCTTCTGTCTCATAGTGCATCAACTGGGAAGCTGGATGCTTCTCTAACACTAATTATATAATGATTGCAAATGATATTTTCCTGCTGATATTTTACATTTTTGTTTGTATAAGACTTTGACAATTTGATGAAAATATTCACCAGATAGTGCCATTTGGGCAAATTCAGTAGGAATTCTTTGATGATCTTGCAATTGGATGTCCCAAACTTTCCTAAAATGGAAATACATTTTCCAATGATTTTCTTAAAAAATTTTTTGTGGCTCTCTCTCTCTCTCTCTCTCTCTCTCTCTCTCTGTGTGTGTGTGTGTGTGTGTGTGTGTCAGGAGGGGATCTCTTATCTCCTTAAAACACCTCAAACCTCAATGTCTAATTGTTTAAAGTGTCTTTGAGGCTATTTGAAGTCATTTGCCTTGTTTTTTCTATTGGCATGACTGCCTTAGTTGTTTCATAGAACTTACATTCAAGGTCAGATACTCTTCTAACTGATTTGCTCCTAGTAGGAAGAGTCAGAGTGGTTGGATGATACCAGAAAAATAAGTCCCACTGAATCAATAAGCAAGGGGAATAGGAGCTCACAGAGACTGAAGAAGCAACCACAGGTACTAGATAGATCCACAACAGGTCCTCTTCCACATATAGCATAGATTACTCACTTAGTTTTGTGGGAGTCCTGACTGGGAAAACAAGTTAGTCTATATTTCTTGTGCCAGCTCCTGGGATGCTTTTCCTCTTGTGGGGTTGCTGTGTCCACGTCAATATGAATTTACTTCAACTTATACTTTCCTTTGTCATGTTTAATTGTTATCTCTTAAAAGTTTGCTGTGCTTCCTGGTCGCTGCCACCGCGGAGAGCCCGTGGGCAGAACCCCTCGAGCGAACTTGAGCCTCAGGACCACAGGTAAGACTAACTTATCTGCTGCAAGTGACTTGCCTGGTGGAATCGGGACAACAGAGGCAGAATCCCTCTAGGACCAGGCACGTCCTGTGTTTACCGGAAGTCCCACACCCGCGGATCCCGGCCCCAGCAGCTCTCTGCTCCCAGAACCGTGGGGGAGAGATACTCACCGCCTGGTCAGGTGGGCACTCCTGAGGCTGCAGAGCGGAAGAGACCACCAACACTGCCCACCCCTGACCACATCCCTGACCCAAGAGGAAACTGTACAAGGCCTCTGGGTTCCTGTGGGGGAGGGCCCAGGAGCAGCAGGAGCCCTGCCTGAGACACCGCCAGAACCTGAAGGAAACAGACCGGATAAACAGTTCTCTGCACCCAAATCCCGTGGGAGGGAGAGCTAAACCTTCAGAGAGGCAAACACGCCTGCGAAACCAGAAGAGACTGCTCTCTGCACACATTACTGATTCCAGAGGAAAACACCGGAGGCCATCTGGAACCCTGGTGCACGGAGGCTCCCGGAAGAGGCGGCACAGATCTTCCTGGTGGCTGCCACCGCGGAGAGCCCGTGGGCAGAACCCCGCGAGCGAACTTGAGCCTCGGGACCACAGGTAAGACTAACATATCTGCTGCAAGTGACCTGCCTGGTGAACTCAAGGCACAGGTCCACAGGAACAGCTGAAGACCTGTAGAAAGGAAAAACTACACGCCCGAAAGCAGAACACTCTGTCCCCATAACTGACTGAAAGAGAGGAAAACAGGTCTACAGCACTCCTGACACAAAGGCCTATAGGACAGTTTAGCCACTGTCAGAAATAGCAGAACAAAGTAACACTAGAGATAATTTGATGGCGAGAGGCAAGCACAGGAACCCAAGCAACAGAAACCAAGACTACATGGCACCATCGAGCCCAATTCTCCCATCAAAACAAACATGGAATATCCAAACACACCAGAAAAGCAAGATCTAGATTCAAAATCATATTTGACCATGATGCTGGAGAACTTCAAGAAAGACATGATGAACTCCCTTACAGAACAAGTAGAAGCCTACAGAGAGGAATCATAAAAAATGCCTGAAAGAATTCCAGGAAAACATAAATAAACAAGTAGAAGCCCATAGAGAGGAGACACAAAAAATCCCTGAAAGAATTCCAGGAAAACACAATCAAACAGTGGAAGGAATTAAAAATGGAAATAGAAGCAATCAAGAAAGAACACATGGAAACAACCCTGGATATAGAAAACCAAAAGAAGAGACAAGGAGCTGTAGATACAAGCTTTACCAACAGAATACAAGAGATGGAAGAGAGAATCTCAGGAGCAGAAGATTCCATAGAAATCATTGACTCAACTGTCAAAGATAATGTAAAGCGGTAAAAAGCTACTGGTCCAAAACATACAGGAAATCCAGGACTCAATGAGAAGATCAAACCTAAGGATAATAGGTATAGAAGAGAGTGAAGACTCCCAGCTCAAAGGACCAGTACATATCTTCAACAAAATCATAGAAGAAAACTTCCCTAACCTAAAAAAAGAGATATCCATAGGCATACAAGAAGCCTACAGAACTCCAAACAGATTGGACCAGAAAAGAAACACCTCCCGTCACATAATAGTCAAAACACCAAACGCACAAAATAAAGAAAGAATATTAAAAGCAGTAAGGGAAAAAGGTCAAGTAACATATAAAGGCAGACCTATCAGAATCACACCAGACTTTTCGCCAGAAACTATGAAGGCCAGAAGATCCTGGACTGATGTCATACAGACCCTAAGAGAACACAAATGCCAGCCCAGGCTACTGTATCCTGCAAAACTCTCCTAATTAACATAGATGGAGAAACCAAGATATTCCATGACAAAACCAAATTTACACAATATCTTTCTACAAATCCAGCGCTACAAAGGATAATAAATGGTAAAGCCCAACATAAGGAGGCAAGCTATACCCAAGAAGAGGCAAGAAACTAATCGTCTTGGCAACAAAACAAAGAGAAGAAAAGCACACAAACATAACACATCCAAGTATGAATATAACAGGAAGCAATAATCACTATTCCTTAATATCTCTCAACATCAATGGCCTCAACTCCCCAATAAAAAGACATAGATTAACAAACTGGATACGCAACGAGGACCCTGCATTCTGCTGCCTACAGGAAACACACCTCAGAGACAAAGACAGACACTACCTCAGAGTGAAAGGCTGGAAAACAACTTTCCAGGCAAATGGTCGGAAGAAGCAAGCTGGAGTAGCCATTCTAATATCAAATAAAGTCAACTTTCAACTAAAAGTCATCAAAAAAGATAAGGAAGGACACTTCATATTCATCAAAGGAAAAATCCACCAAGATGAACTCTCAATCCTAAATATCTATGCCCCAAATACAAGGGCACCTACATATGTAAAAGAAACCTTACTAAAGCTCAAAACACATATTGCACCTCACACAATAATAGTAGGAGACTTCAACACCCCACTCTCATCAATGGACAGATCATGGAAACAGAAATTAAACAGAGACGTAGACAGACTAAGAGAAGTCATGAGCCAAATGGACTTAACGGATATTTATAGAACGTTCTACCCTAATGCAAAAGGATATACCTTCTTCTCAGCTCCTCATGGTACTTTCTCCAAAATTGACCATATAATTGGTCAAAAAACGGGCCTCAACAGGTACAGAAAGATAGAAATAATCCCATGCGTGCTATCGGACCAAGCTGGTCTTCAATAACAATAAGGGAAGAATGCCCACATATACGTGGAAATTGAACAATGCTCTACTCAATGATAACCTGGTCAAGGAAGAAATAAAGAAAGAAATTAAAAACTTTTTAGAATTTAATGAAAATGAAGGTACAACATACCCAAACTTATGGGACACGATGAAAGCTGTGCTAAGAGGAAAACTCATAGCGCTGAGTGCCTGCAGAAAGAAACAGGAAAGAGCATATGTCAGCAGCTTGACAGCACACCTAAAAGCTCTAGAACAAAAAGAAGCAAATACACCCAGGAGGAGTAGAAGGCAGGAAATAATCAAACTCAGAGCTGAAATCAACCAAGTAGAAACAAAAAGGACCATAGAAAGAATCAACAGAACCAAAAGTTGGTTCTTTGAGAAAATCAACAAGATAGATAAACCCTTAGCCAGACTAAGGAGAGGACACAGAGAGTGTGTCCAAATTAACAAAATCAGAAATGAAAAGGGAGACATAACTACAGATTCAGAGGAAATTCAAAAAATCATCAGATCTTACTATAAAAGCCTATACTCAACAAAACTTGAAAATCTGCAGGAAATGGACAATTTCCTAGACAGATACCAGGTACCGAAGTTAAATCAGGAACAGATAAACCAGTTAAACAACCCCATAACTCCTAAGGAAATAGAAGCAGTCATTAAAGGTCTCCCAACCAAAAAGAGCCCAGGTCCAGATGGGTTTAGTGCAGAATTCTATCAGACCTTCATAGAAGACCTCATACCAATATTATTCAAACTATTCCACAAAATTGAAACAGATGGAGCACTACCGAACTCCTTCTATGAAGCCACAATTACTCTTATACCTAAACCACACAAAGACCCAACAAAGAAAGAGAACTTCAGACCAATTTCCCTTATGAACATCGATTAAAAAAATACTCCAAATAAAATTCTGGCAAACCGAATCCAAGAGCACATCAAAACAATCATCCACCATGATCAAGTAGGCTTCATCCCAGGCATGCAGGGATGGTTTAAATATCGGAAAACCATCAACGTGATCCATTATATAAACAAACTGAAAGAACAAAACCACATGATCATTTCATTAGATGCTGAGAAAGCATTTGACAAAATTCAACACCCCTTCATGATAAAAGTCCTGGAAAGAATAGGAATTCAAGGCCCATACCTAAACATAGTAAAAGCCATATACAGCAAACCAGTTGCTAACATTAAACTAAATGGAGAGAAACTTGAAGCAATCCCACTAAAATCAGGGACTAGACAAGGCTGCCCACTCTCTCCCTACTTATTCAATATAGTTCTTGAAGTTCTAGCCAGAGCAATAAGACAACAAAAGGAGGTCAAGGGGATACAGATCGGAAAAGAAGAAGTCAAAATATCACTATTTGCAGATGATATGATAGTATATTTAAGTGATGCCAAAAGTTCCAACAGAGAACTACTAAAGCTGATAAACAACTTCAGCAAAGTGGCTGGGTATAAAATTAACTCAAATAAATCAGTAGCCTTCCTCTACACAAAAGAGAAACAATCCAAGAAAGAAATTAGGGAAACGACACCCTTCATAATAGACCCAAATAATATAAAAGTACCTCGGTGTGACTTTAACCAAGCAAGTAAAAGATTTGTACAACAAGAACTTCAAGACTCTGAAGAAAGAAATTGAAGAAGACCTCAGAAGATGGAAAGATCTCCCATGCTCATGGATTGGCAGGATTAATATAGTAAAAATGGCCATTTTACCAAAAGCGATCTACAGATTCAATGCAATCCCCATCAAAATACCAATCCAATTCTTCAAAGAGTTAGACAGAACAATTTGCAAATTCATCTGGAATAACAAAAAACCCAGGATAGCTAAAACTATCCTCAACAATAAAAGGACTTCAGGGGGAATAGCTATCCCTGAACTCAAGCAGTATTACAGAGCAATAGTGATAAAAACTGCATGGTATTGGTACAGAGACAGACAGATAGACCAATGGAATAGAATTGAAGACCCAGAAATGAACCCACACACCTATGGTCACTTGATTTTTGACAAAGGAGCCCAAACCATCCAATGCAAAAAAGATAGCATTTTTCAGCAAATGGTGCTGGTTCAACTGGAGGTCAACATGTAGAAGAATGCAGATCGATCCATGCTTATCACCCTGTACAAAGCTTAAGTCCAAGTGGATCAAGGACCTCCACATCAAACCAGACACACTCAAACTAATAGAAGAAAAACTAGGGAAGCATCTGGAACACATGGGCACTGGAAAAAATTTCCTGAACAAAACACCAATGGCTTATGCTCTAAGATCAAGAATCGACAAATGGGATCTCATAAAACTACAAAGCTTCTGTAAGGCAAAGGACACTGTGGTCAGGACAAACGGCAACCAACAGATTGGGAAAAGATCTTTACCAATCCTACAACAGATAGAGGCCTTATATCCAAAATATACAAAGAACTCAAAAAGTTAGACGCAGGGGAGACAAATAACCCTATTAAAAAATGGGGTTCAGAGCTAAACAAAGAATTCACAGCTGAGGAATGCCGAATGGCTGAGAAACACCTAAAGAAATGTTCAACATCTTTAGTCATCAGGGAAATGCAAATCAAAACAACCCTGAGATTTCACCTCACACCAGTGAGAATGGCTAAGATCAAAAACTCAGGTGACAGCAAATGCTGGCGAGGATGCGGAGAAAGAGGAACACTCCTCCATTGTTGGTGGGGTTGCAGACTGCTACAACCATTCTGGAAATCAGTCTGGAGGTTCCTCAGAAAATTGGACATTGAACTGCCTGAGGATCCAGCTATACCTCTCTTGGGCATATACCCAAAAGATGCCCCAACATATAAAAAAGACACGTGCTCCACTATGTTCATCGCAGCCTTATTTATAATAGCCAGAAGCTGGAAAGAACCCAGATGCCCTTCAACAGAGGAATGGATACAGAAAATGTGGTACATCTACACAATGGAATATTACTCAGCTATCAAAAAAAACGAGTTTATGAAATCCGTAGGCAAATGGTTGGAACTGGAAAATATCATCCTGAGTGAGCTAACCCAATCACAGAAAGACATACATGGTATGCACTCACTGATAAGTGGCTATTAGCCCAAATGCTTGAATTACCCTAGTTGCCTAGAACAAATGAAACTCAAGACGGATGATCAAAATGTGAAGGCTTCACTCCTTCTTTAAAAGGGGAACAAGAATACCCTTGGCAGGGAAGAGAGAGGCAAAGATTAAAACAGAGACTGAAGGAACACCCATTCAGAGCCTGCCCCACATGTGGCCCATACATATAGAGCCACCCAATTAGACAAGATGGATGAAGCAAAGAAGTGCAGACCAACAGGAGCCGGATGTAGATCGATCCTGAAAGACACAGCCAGAATACAGCAAATACAGAGGCGAATGCCAGCAGCAAACCACTGAACTGAGAGCGGGACCCCCATTGAAGGAATCAGAGAATGAACTGGAAGAGCTTGAAGGGGCTTGAGACCCCATATGTACAACAATGCCAAGCAATCAGAGCTTCCAGGGACTAAGCCACTACCTAAAGACTATACATGGACTGACCCTGGACTCTGACCTCATAGGTAGCAATGAATATCCTAGTAAGAGCACCAGTGAAAGGGGAAGCCCTGGGTCCTGCTAAGACTGAACCCCCAGTGAACTAGACTGTCGGGGGGGGGCGGCAATGGGGGAGGGTGGGGAGGGGAACACCCATAAGGAAGGGGTGGAGGGAAGGGGATGTTTGCCCGGAAACCGGGAAAGGGAATAACACTCGAAATATACATAAGAAATACTCAGTTAATTAAAAAAAAAAAAGAGTCTTGAATTGTTGGGGAGGGCGGTAATGGGGGAGGTGGGGAGGGAACACCCATATAGAAGGGAGGGGGATGTTGGCCCAGAAACCGGGAAAAGGAATAACATTCGAAATGTAAATAAGAAATAGTCAAGTTAATGAAAAAAAATAAATTTAAAAAAAAACTGTCAAAAAAAAAAGTTTGCTGTTTTACAAATGAGAAACAGTGAGGGAGCAGATAAAGAGGGGAGAGAAGGAGAGAAATGTGGGAGGAGTAAATGGAGGAGAAACTATTATTAGGATACATTTTATGAAAATAATCTATTTTTAATTTCACAAATGAACATCTCCAGAACACTTGCTACTCAAAGTTCATATTGTTGACTGAGTAATTATTACCATGTGTATATTTGACTCTTTGTACTAAGATCCATATCTGGAAATATGCCATTCATTTTGTGTACCTCATTTCTAATTTTGTTAAATTGCTTAACAGTATTTTCTAGTAAAACAAAATGGCCTAACATTTCCCAATTTTAAAATCTTTCAAGGAAATACATCAATTTTACTTGTAGAAGTTGGTTGGAAGACAGTTTCTTTAGACCCAAATGCTGTCCTGTTATTTCATAAATTTTGTATCACTGTGTCATGATTTGTCCATAGGACAGGTCAACTGTATTGGTTTTATATGTAAAAGGGTAATGATTTTAATTATTCACTTTAATTGATTAAGAAATACCTAGAGAAATATAGAGATAATAATTAGGCTCTGTCTATGCAGGAATTTCCAAAGATAATTTGTCATTTTGCCAGAAGATGAGAAATAACAGGTAAGACTCTTAACATTATGAACATTTAAAAAGTATCCAATGGATGATATAATGGTAGCAGGAAGGGTATATTCATCAAGTTACCTTACAAGTGATTCTATTAAGTAAAATACATAGAGTAGTTTCCTATGTGCTGCTTAATTTTTGGAATGTACATATGGTTAGATAAATGTATTTTAGGGTAAAGTGATCTAACATACAGGAGCCATGGGGAAGTTTATCAATCAATTTACAAGTCATATGCTGATCTATGCAGGAAGATCATGTAATAGAGGAAAAAGATATGTATTGGGTATTTTTACTCTGTTCAAATGCAGTAGTGTGCTAACTGTGTATCTCACTAAACCAACCTCACAGACTCTGAAAGACAACATCTTCTCCCATTAAGGATATGACAAAAAGCTGCTTGAAGTCCCTGCATACTTTGACATGGCAGGTTAAGATTTGTTTTATTCTTATCTGTCATCAGAGGCATGACAGTAGCTGCCTTGTGATCTGTTTCCTTTTAAAAGACAATTATTTTAGGTTGAGAATTACAGATATGCATATGACATATTTTGATTGAATCACTAGCTCTAGCTCTGCCTTACCCTCCATTTTTTCCACTATACTCCACCACTTTCAGTCCCAATTTGATATGTATTTTTAAACAAATTGAGTCCAATTTGTCTTGCCAGCATGTGTCTAGTTATAATGTTAAGTTTTAGTATGTTCCTTTGTTTACAATGCTAAATATTACACACCAACATCTGGTTGCCCTCAGGCACAAGGAGTTCCTCACACACACCATGTGATGCTATATATCTTTGCCCCCATGTTATCACCGATGCATCAATAAAATGCATACAGTTGGGCAAAAGAGGGTTAGGCATAGGTTTGGCTCAAGGGCTTATGTCAGAAGCAGAGACCATGAGGAGAGGATGCTTAGGGGTAGTTGATCCATAAGGACATGATCATGAATGCTGTCCAGTTGGAATAAAAGCAGCCCAAACGGAAATTGCCAAGTTATAACTCTGTGTTATTGACAGAGATGTAGAAAAAGAGCATAGAACATTGATATCTGCCCAGCACTAGTGCTGTTAAGGTTAACTTTAATTATAAAGGTTTTGTATCATTTATTTGGGAACTGAATTGTCAAGGATAAGGAGACATTCCCCAATAACTATTTACCACAACAGGATAAAGCCATGTCCTGAAGCATGGCTAGCCTTCTCATTCTGAAGCTCCTGACTTCATCCATAGCTGCCCTCACCTTCTACTAACTCCTCAGGTAGGGATGGGAATTCATGTGTCCCTTATCTGTTCTAGAATTACGATCTGTAATCTTGGGCAGGTTTTATGCATACTAATGGGATTTGTTTGTGCAACAGTTTTTCAGTGGCTAGAAAATTCTAGCCATCATATCAATCGTGGAATCTCAACATATACCTTCATACTTTGGCCCGTTATGGAAGACTCCAGTGGTTTATCAACTTTGAGCAATGCAAGTTATATTTTAACCTCTGGTGTAAAGCTTTTTGGATAAAAGGTCAAGCAGTGACAGAAGGGAACACACTGTGAACAGAAGGAATTTGATGTTCAAGATGCCTGGGAAGTGGATTTCTGCTCTGCTCCTGCTACAGATAAGTTGCTGTTTCCAATCTGGGAACTGTGGGAAGGTGTTGGGGTGGCCGATGGAATTCAGCCACTGGATGAATATAAAAACAATACTGGATGAACTTGTACAGAGGGGCCATGAAGTCACTGTTCTGAAACCTTCGGCTTACTATGTTCTTGGTCTGAAAAAATCGCCAGACCTTAAGTTTGAAACTTTTCCTACATCTGTCAGTAAAGATGAGCTGCAAAATTATTTTGTAAAGCTTGTGGATGTGTGGACTTATGAGTTGCCAAGAGATACATGTTTGTCATATTCTCCTATGCTTCAAAATATGGTTGATGAATTTTCCTATTATTATCTATGTCTTTGTAAAGACGCCGTTTCAAACAAGCAGCTCATGCAAAACTACAGGAATCCAAGTTTGATGTTCTTTTGTCAGATCCTGTCGCTGCCTGTGAGGAGCTGATAGCCGAAGTGCTCCACATTCCTTTAAGCTTCTCTCCAGGCTTCAAAATTGAAAAGTACTGTGGAAAATTTATACTCCCTCCATTTTATGCGCCTATAATTTTGTCAGGACTGGCTGGCCAACTGACATTAATAGACAGGGTAAAAAATATGATATGTATGCGTTATTTTGACTTTTGGTTCCAGACATGTAATGAGAAGAATTGGAATCTGTTTTACAGTGAGATTTTGGGTAAGTTACATTTCTTCTCTGTTGCTCGAAAACCTAAGTTTCACATGTGTGTAAAGCCTTATGTCCATGAAATAAAAATAAGTAGTCTTTTATAAGTTACCAAATGAATGATGGTATCAGCTATCAAATTCACAATGTCTTGTAAAATCTCATATAATTCATCAAACAGAAGGAGGTAGTAGTTCTGATTCAAGACATTTTGGTTAGCTATATAATTGCATAGAGATGAAATTAGCGGTCTCATGGTGATTCTTTACTCATCCACTGAAACTTTTCCTCTATTTTAATAAGTTTCTAAGTTTTTACTAAATCTTGGTTGACGAAGATTCAAGAATGACATATTTTATAGTATCGATATGTATACATAACATTGAAGCAATTATTTTTTTTTGCCTAGGTCAGTGTCTTCATTTAAAATGAAATTGAGGTGGTGAGAAGAAGGTATATCCTTTTGTTTTAGGATAGAATGTTCTATAAATATCTGTTAAGTCCATTCGGTTCATGACTTTTCTTAGTCTATCTCTGTCACTATCTAAATTCTGATTTCACGATCAGTCCATTGATGAGAGTTGGGTGTTGAAATCTCCTACTATTATTGTGGGAGGTGCAATGTGTGCTTTGAGCTTTAGTAAGGTTCCTCTTATGTATGTAGGTGCCCTTGTATTTGGAGCACAGATATTTAGGATTGAGAGTTCATCTTGGTGGATTTTTCCTTTGATGAATATGAACTGTTCTTCTTTATCTTTTTTGATGACTTCTGGTTGAAAATGAAATTTATTAGATATTAGAATGGATACTCCAGATTCCTTCTTCAGATCATTTGCTTGGAAAGTTGTTTTCCAGCCTTTTATTCTGAGGTAGTGTCTTTCTTTGTCTCTGAGGTGTGTTTCATGTAGGCAGAAAAATCTTGGGTCCTCATTCCGTATCCAGTTTGTTATTCTGATTCCTTTTATTCAATGCAGAATTCTAAAAGACCTTCATAGAACACCTCATACCAATACTATCCAAACTGTTCCACAAAATTGAAACGGAGTGCTACCAATTTCTTTCTATGAAGCCACAATTACTCTTATACCTAAACCACACAAAGACCCAACAAAGAAAGAGAAATTCAGATCAGTTTCCCTTATGAATATTCATGCAAAAATACTCAATAAAATGCTTGAAAACTGAATCCAAGAGCACATCAAAACAATCATCCATCATGATCAAATAGGTTTCATTCCAGGGATGCAAGGATGGTTTAATATACAAAAAAACATCAACGTAATCCACTATATAAACAAACTGAAAGATAAAAACCACATGATCATTTCATTAGATGCTAAGAAAGCATTTGACAAAATTCAACACCCCTTCATGATAAAAGTCCTGGAAAGAATAGGAATTCAAGGCCCATACCTAAACATAGTAAAAGCCATATACAGCAAACCAGTAGCTAACATTAAACTAAATGGAGAGAAACTTGAAGCAATTCCACTAAAATCAGGGACTAGACAAGGCTGCGAACTCTCTCCCTACTTATTGAATATAGTTCTAGAAGTCCTAGCCAGAGCAATAAAATAACAAAAGGAGATCAAAGGGAAACAGATTGGAAAAGAAGAAGTCAAAATGTCACTATTTGCAGACAATATGATTGTATCCATAAGTGATCCCAAAAGTTCCACCAGAGAACTGCTAAACCTGATAAACACCTTCAGCAAAGTGGCTGGGTATAAAATTAACACAAATAAATCAGTAGCCTTCCTCTACACAAAAGAGAAACAAGCCAAGAAAGAAATCAGGGAACGACACCCTTCCTAATAGTCCCAAATAATATGAAATATCTCAGTATGACTTTAACAAGCAAGTGAAAGATCTGTATGATAAGAACTTCAAGCCTCTCAAGAAATAAATGGAAGAACATGTCAGAAGATGGAAAGATCTCCCATGCTCATGGATTGGCAGGATTAATATAGTAAAAATGGCCATTTTACCAAAAGCGATCTACAGATTCAATGCAATCCCCATCAAAATACCAATCCAATTCTTCAAAGAGTTAGACAGAACAATTTGCAAATTATTCTGGAATAACAAAAAACTCAGGAGACCTAAAACTATCCTCAACAATAAAAATATTTCCAGGGGAATCACTATCCCTGAACTCAAGCAGTATTACAGAGCAATAGTGATAAAAACTGTATGGTATTGGTACAGAGACAGACAGATAAACTAGTGGAATAGAATGGAAGACCCAAAAATGACCCAAACACCTATGGTCACTTGATTTTTGACAAAGGAGCCAAAACAATCCAATGGAAAAAAAGATAGCATTTTCAGCAAATGGTGCTGGTTCAACTGGAGGTCAGCATGTAGAAGAATGCAGATTCAACCATTGTCATCTTCCTGTACAAAGCTTAAGTCCAAGTGAATCAACGACTTCCACATCAAACCAGATACACTCAAACTAATAGAAGATAAAGTGGGGAAGAATCTGGAACACATGGGCACTGAAAAAATTTCCTGAACAAAACACCAATGGCTTATGCTCTAAAATTAAGAATCGACAAATGGGATCTCATAAAACTGCAAAACTTATATAAGGCAACGGACACTCTGGTTAGGATAAAACGGCAACCAACAGATTGGGAAAAGTTCTTTACCAATCCTACAACTCATAGAGGGCTCATATCCAAAATACACAAAGAACTCATAAAGTTAGACTGCAGGGAGACAAATAACCCTATTAAAAATGGGGTTCAGAGGTAAACAAAGAATTCACAGCTGAGGAATTTCCAATGGCTGAGAAACACCTAAAGAAATGTTCAACATCTTTACTCATAAGAGAAATGCAAAGCAAAACAACCCTGAGATTCGACATCACATCAGTCAGAATGGCTAAAATCAAAAACTCAGGTTACAGCAGATGCTGGTGAGGAGGTGGAGAAAGAGGAACACTCCTCCACTGTTGGTGGGATTGCAGACTGATACAACCATTCTGGAAATCAGTCTGGAGGTTCCTCAGAAAATGGGACACTGAACTACCTGAGGACCCAGCTATACCTCTCCTGGGCATATACCCAAAAGATGCCCCAACATATAAAAAAGACACATGCTCCACTATGTTCATAGCATCCTTATTTATAACAGCCAGAAACTGGAAAGAACCCAAATGTCCTTCAACAGAGGAATGGATACAGAAAATGTGGTACATCTACACAATGGAATACTACTCAGCTATCAAAAACAATGACTTTATGAAATTCATAGGCAAATGGATGGACCTGGAAATTATCATCTTCAGTGAGCTAACCCAATCACAGAAAAACACACATGGTATGTATGCACTCATTGATAATTGGCTATTAGCCCAAATGCTTGAATTACCCTAGATGCCTAGAACACATGAAACTCAAGAAGGATGACCAAAATGTGAATGCTTCACTCCTTCTTTAAAAGGGGAACAAGAATACCCTTGGCAGGGAAAAGGGAGGCAAAGTTTAGAACAGAGACTGAAGGAACACCCATTCAGATCCTGCCGCATATGTGGCCCATACATATCCAGCCACCAAACTAGATAAGATGGATGAAGCAAAGAAGTGCTGGCTGAGAGGAACTGGATGTAGATTTCTCCTGAATCCAGAATAAGGCAAATACATCAGCGAATGTCAGCAGCAAATGACTGAACTGAAATGGGGCCCCCATTGAAGGAATCTGAGAAAGGACTGAAAGATATTTAAGGGGCTTGAAATCCCATATTAACCACAATGCCAACCAACTAGAGCTTCCAGGGACTAAGCCACTACCCATGGACTGACCCTGCGCTCCAACTGCATAGGTAGCAATGAATAGCATAGTAAGAGCACCAGTGGAAGGCCCTTGTTCCTGCCAAGACTCAACTCCCAGTGAACGTGATTGTTGGGGGGAGGGTGGTATTGGTGGGAGGATGGGCAGGGGAACACCCATATAGAAGGGGAGATGGACAGGTTAGGGGGATGTTGGCCCAGAAACCGGGAAAGGGAATAACAATTGAAATATAAACAAGAAATACCAAATTTAATAAAGACGGAAGAAAAAAATTCCTCATGTCATTTTCAAAAGAAAAGAATGAAATTGTAGGGTCTGAAAACATGGCCAAAGAATTGAAATTGTATCTGTACAGTTTAGTACCTGAGCTCTCTTCCCAGTAACACTCATGCCCAGTGGCTCAAAACTGCATATAATTTCATCTTCAAGACCAGTGCTGTCCTTTTTATGGTATCCATGGGCACTGGCATAAACTTAACATATGCTCATGCAGATATCCGTACAATTAAATGAAAAGATATATCATAAAATATTTTCTTTTTTTCATTTTTAAAAATCCCCCTAATCTTGGAAGCAATTGTTTCTACCAGCCCCACATTTCTTTATTTGGTCCTTTCCTAATATCGATAGAAAATGCCTAAATTCGACATAAGCATGGACACCCAAGCTGAACTTTTTGAAGTCATGCTCTTTATTTTTCTTAAAAAATATACCACAGCTAAACTAGCCCAAAATTTCTATTCTCATAATTCTGAACATATTGATTTTTTATAGTATAAATACTATTAAATATCTTAATATTAAACAAGACTAGAAGCATTAGCCACAAATTTAGCCATTTTCAAACTTTACAATTCCCTATAAGAAATAAAGACTAGCTACAAATTATGAGGGTAGTGAAAACACTGGCTAGAGTGTACTGCAAGATGAGAGTTTTGGACATGGAGTGTTGATATTTACATAGGTTTTTTTTTTTGAAGGTTTGGAGAGAAAAACCTGAGTGCTTACCCATATAGTGGCCTAGAGGGATATTTCTTTAAGTATTGATGGTTTTAAAATAATGAGAATTATAAAATAAGTCATACAGATTTCTTTACAAATAAACACAAATAACAATGTATTTATATGATTCATAAAACATTATTGATGTAAGTTATGTTATATATTAAAATATTACATTTTACATGCACATATTCTACACAAAACACAAATCCTTTTGACATTTTGAGGAACTATATTGCATACTCAGCAGGTAGCCCTGTCAAATTTTCTCTGTCTCACTTGCTCATTTTCCCTATCTAGGAAGGCCCACCACATTAGCTGAAACAATGGGTAAAGCAGAAATGTGGCTCATTAGGATCCTACTGGGATTTGGAGTTTCCCACCCAACATTAGCAAATGTTGACTATGTTGGAGGACGCCACTGCAAACCTGCTAAACCCTTGCCTAAGGTAAATACATTGTTTTTGTTTTTCTTCATTTCATATCATTTCTGATGAAATGTTCTACATTTTTCATTACATTCTTCTCCCAATAATAGAGATATGAGGGAAGTGGAATTAAAAATCCTGCTAATTAAGAGCTCAATAAACCCAGGAACATGTATGACAGACTTGAAAAAACATACCAGTGAATTAAGGCATGTAGGATATTGGAGTGTATAGCCATTGGGTACATTCTTTACCAAGCAACCATAAGAACATGAGTTTGAATCCCAGTGCTCGCATAGAGTTAAGTATTTTGGCTCAGCATGTATGACTTTAGTACTGAGCTGCAGAAACAGGTTAAAACTGAGGATACTAACCTGTTAAAATAGTGAGATTCATGGTCATTGTGAACGGTCAATGGTCTCAAAAATAATATGTTAAAGTTAATAGAGTAGAACATCTGATATTATCATGGCCGTTGTTAGCTAAAACAAAGGCAGGGAATTGGGAGAAATTAAGAAAATAATATCATTAATACTCAATATCAAAAAATTATTGCATAATATATGATTAACACAGTTATGATTATTTAATAAAGAACAAAAACATTTTATTTATCATAGGAGGAATTATGCATTAACTGTCATGTATGTACATACCACAGTATAGATATCATTTAATTAAACTCTAATAATTTACCTAGCCAAATTACAAACAAAAACAGACAAGAGATATTACAATACAGAAGATATTTTTGACTACAAGTGCCTTATTCAAGGCACTTGAATTCAAATCACTTGTGATTTCTGTGGGTACATTCTGAAATGCTGGCATTATGATACCTGTGAAGGGTGTAGGTAGACATTGAAAATTCTTGATTTCTCATGAAATGACAATAGTTGCATCCATTTTTAATTTGTGTGCATGTGAATCAAATCCAACATGAACAAAATCCGTGCAACCAAAAACACAAGCCACATCTAAGTCAACCCTTCCCTAGTCGAAGACCATACATGCAAGAATATTTGGAGAGGACAAATGGATCCATATGTTTTGTTGTTTGGCTTTAATTTTGATTTTGATGATAAAAGCACACACAGTTAATACTGCACAGGTCAAATTAATACATTGGGCTTTCACAATGCCATGGCAATTTATTGGAGTATTTAACACAAACCCTTGTGGAGCTGCTTCCCAGAGACTGTGACTTGACACAATTTCACACTGCAGCTCAGGTTAGTAGCTTCAACAGCAGGAAATCCCCATTCCTCAGACTCCTAAGGTAGGAAGATAAATTGTTTTTAAGAACTGAAAGGAGTGCTTTAGGGAAGATTGGGGTAAGGAGGGATGAATAAGAAAAAACGAGCATTATATGAAACTCCTAAAAAAATGAAAAGAGCAATATCAATCTAACTGTGTGGTCCTAGTCATTATTTGGACATCAGGTGTAAGTCCAGTGTGCAGATGATGCCAACAATTTCTAAACTATTGGTCCACAGCAACTGCTCAACAAAGGGATGTGTGTCTCCTTGGTTGAAGTTGATACAGCAGGTTTAATATATGTGTTTGAATCCTACCCTGTAACCATTCCATTGGAAGGTGGAAGTGGTAGGCAGTAGCCAACTTTATTCAGAGACCAACACTCTGAAGGTCACAAAAGGACATGAGTCCATAGAACATGAGTTCCAGCTGCGCTCAATCATAAAATGAGCTATGTGTGACAAAACTATTGTTTTGTCAAAAGGAATATGAAGGACGGCTTAAACACTGCCTGGAGAACAGTGGGAAGTCAAAGTGGCTAACCTGAAGCAGACCCACTCCTAAGTAACTTCTGGGTTTGCAGAAACTGTGGTCAAAGACCCTTGTCCCATTTTCATAGAGTGTTTTCACAAGCACTCAAAAATCTCCTCTTTGCTCAAACCCTTTTCTCACCTCTCTTCCTTTTTAACTTTTTTAAGCACAGAATATCCAGAGTGATTTTGATTTAATATGCATTCCAATTTAATTGTCTTTGGATGCATAAGTATCCACAGATTCATGGGAATAAGCAAATGGAATCACAGAAATTCTCAGGTGATGAAAAATGGCAACAGTTAATGTCTTCCTTTGTGTATAGGGTCTTTAATTGGCCCAAAGTAGACAGACTTCACTTCTGGTGGTAGAGTCAATGAATCTTTTAACCTTTTAGCTGGAGGATTTCTATCTTCATCATAACTGCCACAATATTCTCACCTGCTACCTTTGTCCTTCATGTCTCAGGGCTTGAGCAGCCTGAGAAGAATCCAAATTGTTTCATTGGAAACATCTGCAATGGCAGATACATATCCTTTTCCAAATCTTGAGACAACCGGTCTTCCAAGGTTCAAATAGTTGAAATCACCTAGGCTTGTCTAAAGGAAGTTCAGAATATTCTATAGAGAAATAGTTTTGAGTTCCTGAACATTAATCACCTTCAGGTAAATTTAAAATGAGAGTATATAAGGAAAGTTCAAGGATATCCCTTGGTGTCTCCCATGATGATTTTTTTCAATAATTGTTATTTTAACAATCTATATTATGTCATTTATGCCATGGCCATGACGATGATAAAGAAGTCTGAAAATATGATTGATATTCCATCATTTACAGAAGTTTTAATTTTTTTCTACTACAGCCTAGTCAACTGTCAGTTTTTATTAAAGCAGCCACTCCCTTGTCTTCAAAAGTTTGGATAAGAAAAAAATACATTGCAAAAGCATTCTCTGAGTATAAAGGTAGAACCAAAAGGAATTTACAATGTATATCAATGCACACATGCAGGTACAGCATCCAAGAAAGAAAAGCATAGTGAATTGCATCTACTTTCTCTAATTCACTAATAGTTTTTATCTTTTGTGTCAACTCTAGCTTTAAGACTCAGAGTCATAAGGGATAACAAGTCGGATATTCTTGTACAATTTGTCTAACTTTTCTAAGTGGGATATGGTATTTCTCCCCTGATATACTACTTCAGAAAGAAGAGAAAGGCAAATAATATTTTATGGCCCTTAAAATGTAAATGGATCCATACCAAAGGCTTATTCACCTTGTTGTTTAATACATATAGGAGACAATTTAGTGGAAAAGAAAAAGTGTAAAGGCAGTGAAGAATCTATGATGTAAATAAATTCCTTTTTTAGTTTTGATTCAAATACCTGTTATACTTTTCACTCTTAAAATGAAATCATGGATTTTCTAATGCTATCACTCAGAGTTAAATAGAAAGTTTAGTCCAAAATTAAGTATTCTCAAATATAGTATATTCCCTAATAATTTTGAAAGTTGTTGAGTTTTTTAAATTGTTCTTTTCATGGTTACTAACAATAATTCTCATTACTAGTTGCCCCAGATACTACAATTTCTGACCTTTGTACCTTTCCAAGAGTAATAATCAGTCCATATTTATGTAGCACATTCTGAATCATGCCATATACACATTGTAGCTCTTTTGGTTTGGAGGTGACTATTAGAATATCATCCATATAATGAATACTATAACCCTAAGGAAAGGCCTGCCTCACAGGCCCTAAAACCATTACAGCATGGAATTGGGTCATCATAGTACATTTTGCCATGCCGTAGGTAATACAGGACATTGATATTAAAGCTGGTGTTCTTTAGGGTTGAGTGAAGAAACAGAAAATACTAAATATACCTCATTATTAACATGAAAAGGTATAGTGTAAAAGCAGTTTTTCAAATTCATAACAGTTGAAGACCAAACTTTAGTAATAGATGCCACTGTAGATAATCCAGGCTGCATAGCTCAAGTTGACCACATGGTGGCATTAAGATTTCACAAGTCAACTAAGCATCCATTTAACATATATGTAAATTGTAAAACATGAAAATATCAATGAGAAAAGGACAGATTTCTGTTGCCATTCTCCAACTGTTGTCTGACTACTGTGAGGGGCCTATAACTTTTCATTTAGAAATTTGAGATTACAGACTTATTAACTGAATTTTATGTAGTGTTTAGCCATTATGCAAAAGCCAATCCATGCTTATGATGGTTATTATGGGAACAGTGGTTCCATAACCTTTATTGCCCTTAACCTTTTTGATATCCCAACTTTTAACTTAGCAATTGAGATTGTGAACAGTAGGTAGCATTAGCAGTAAAAATACAGGTCTCTGCATTAGATTGATGTAGAAAGTGTCTTCACAAAAGATTAATAATACCCCGTGTAACAAAAGATTATTAAGAGTAGCACTTGTTTGAGAAGTAGTTTGTAATAAAATAATAGATTGGCTATATTCTGAAGCTGGCAGAAATCCTATGTCCTTTAGATTTAAATCCTTACGTTGTGTAGTTTAGGGTTCCCTCATAAGGTTTCTTGATTCTTGGCCAGTGTTATTTTTTTGTTGCCAAGCAATATATTGCCATACTCCCCATATTTATTTCACCATTCCTTATCCCAAAGTTTGCCCCTTTTGCATACAGAGCATAAGCCAGGCCTCCTTGATTCTGAGCACTGAACTCTTATAATGGCAACTTATTTTGATTCTTAAAGTGGTCACTTTACCAGCATCATTTTTTTGTAAAATAAATGTTCCTTAAACAGGTAAATTCCCTCTAGGTTTGTAAGTCCCTACATTGCTACACAACTTCAGAAAGTCCAGAATATTTTTTATCTCTCTTTGAAGGTTGATTTAATCCTCGTAAATCTTTATTGTAATTATCTAAACTAACTGTTTTAAGAACTCTTCAATTTGTTCCCCCTTTACTTATTTTTCAATAGCATCTCTGAATCTCCCTCTGAAATTGGCATAAGGTGCAGAGGTATCTTACATGTTTCTATATTACAAGACACTAAGTCTGACTCCATATCAGTTTTCATGCTGGTAGCCATAGCAGCATATCTAATGTGAGGGCACTGATGGAGGTATATCATGCAACTGGTAACATGTTTATACAAATCCTTGTCAGACTTTCTTTGGGATATTTCTAGGATTATCCTGCCGTCCTAAGTGCTGAACGTTTTAATGGGTTTTGCCTTCAAGCCATACCTACCAGTGAGGAAATTGAAAAGTGCTAAGAAACATTTTAGCAATTACAGGAAAACCATAGGGCAGACATTTTGGCTCATTGCTCCAAGCAAAGATAATCATAGTTATATGGAGCAATAAGACCATAGGAAGAACAGGCCTTTTTAAAATCTTTCACAATATCCGTATCTAATTCCTGATAAATATTTTGACTTTATTGAAACTTTACAAGAAATACTGGGGACAGCTAATCAGGTCAGGGAGGAATGGATGGATGAATTTCTTTCCCTTGAACTGCCCTAGCTTTCCTAAGATGTAGTATTTTGTCCATACATTTTACTAAATCTTCATTAAGCAGGGAAAGATTTCAAGATTAGATCACCTGCATAGTTGCCAGTGTTGCTATTTTTCCTTTGCATTTTGTCTGCACTGGGAAATCTTCTACTGACCTTTGTTTGGGATATTTTTTATTTAAATTTAAAATGTTATCCCCTTTCCAGTTTCCAGTCCATAAAACCCTATAACATCCTCCCCCCTTCTTCTATGAGAGTGTTCCACAACCCAACCCCACGCCTTCCTGCCTCCCCATCCTGACATTCCACTATACTTGTGCAACCAGCCATGGCAGGAACAATGGTTTCTTCTCCCATTGGTGCCCAACAAGGCCATGAACTTTGAAAAAAAAATTTTTAGACATTGTCATGTTTATATTCATGCAAGAACTTGGGCATCACTTCCTGGTGATTTATCTTTGTAAAGAAAGTATTTGGATAATAGTCTGAATCAATGCCCCTATGACCAACTTCCAGCATAGGTTTGTCAGTATTCTGCCCTAATATTCAGATTCACCTCTTACTCTGACTGTGCCCAATCTCCTGTTATGAAGCAAACTTTAGGTCCTCATTCAGTACCACTTGTTACAGCTCCAGAAACAGTGAGACTTGGTAGAATGAAACTGACATTTGAGGCAGAGTAACATCTCATGAAATAGCCAACTTTATTCACAGCTCAAACAATGCATACTCTGAGGCTTAAGAAATGTCATATGAGTAAAGATCACAGAACTTCAAGCTGTATACAATCACAAGGACCAGTCAGGGTACTAATATATAGACTCAACTCTTATCTGGTACACATAAGAAGATGGCACAGACACATAGCAAGAGAAATCTTGTGTTTCAAAGAAACATGGTAACAAGACTCTTGTCCTGTTTTCTCAGAGTATTCTCAAAGCAATAAGAATTCTACTCACACAACTCCATTCCTGGACCATTCCAATAATACAATATGAAAGGGTTCTTCCAGATGAGTCAGATGATTCCATATTCCCATGAGCCAATATGTTGGCTATTATTTCCAAGTACTTGTGGGCAAAGAGATTTCTGAATGGGAAACAAAAATACACAGTCAATGAAAAAAATTGAAATTCAATAAGATAACACAGAATAAGTGAACAAATATAAAGTCTAAAGTATTTAAAATGTGTTTTCATTACAATATTAAGACTGGAATATTAGAGTTGTCAAAATCATTTAGATCAAATAAATTATTAGTAATTTGCCAATATTTTTTGCAGTTGAATTATATTACCATCACCATGGAAATGTACTAATATTTTCCTGTATCATTAACTCTCTCATTTGTCTACATATCTCTTCCTGGAAAGTAGTGATTATGGATACCTGTATGAATTTAACACAGATATGCTGACACACTCTTGTGTGAGTCTTCTGAGTTCTCATTACTCACTACTTCTGACTTTCTCATCTATCATATGGGAGGTATTCAGACCTGTTTTCTCTTTACTTAAAAAATGCTACATTTAAAAATTATTTCTCTTTTAGAAATTATAACTACATCATTTTCCTCTTTCCATTCCTCCCTTCAAACACTCCCATAAACATGCCCCCTTGGTCTTTTCAAACACATGGAGCTTTGCTTTCCATTACTTGTTACATACACATATTTATGTCTTTACACTTATATTCCTAAATATATCCTGCTCTGTCTTTGCAATGTTAAATTTGACAGCACCAATAAAATTCTCTAACATTTAACGGGTTCTTTGGAAATTTGATGGCAAAACCCCAGCAACATTAGGATCCAATACCAGAATCAAGAAGTGGCTCCCCCAGAATGACCTCCTTGGTAATATTCTGGAAAACAAATGTGACATCATGACAGAGTCCCTGATTTCTGTACATATTTCTTTTGACTTCAAACTCTTTATATCACATGTGCTCTATGGATTATTTATTTAAGATAACAAGGTCTGACGTGAATTTTGACTTTTTATCACCCACTTCTTTCTTCCTTTTCTTCTTCCTATCTTTCTCATTTTTTAAGTGAGGGGGATTTTATTCTAATTCATTTTTGTTAACAGGAAACAAATATCACAACTCTGAATTCTGCACAACAAATTTAAAATAAAATATGTATGAATACACATAACTTTCTAAGTGGTTATAGCCCCAGACCTTATTTTTTGTTAAATAATTCAATCATAACTCCACTTCCTTTCTGTTTCTCCTTCTTACTTTACATTTTAATCATTTTGCATAAAACTGAACTTACCAGTGCCTAACTTTCAACATGCGGATTGTTAAGGTTAAATAACTTGCTCAGTTACACAACACAATGGTTCTTTATTCACTCAGAGCAACCAAGGTTAACCTTAACACATTTTTAAATTGATTATTTTATTTATTTACATTTCAAATGTTATTTGCCTTCCAAGATTCCCTTCCACAAAACCTCTATTCCCTACATTTTTTCATGCCTCTATGTGGGTGCTTCCCACACCCGCACACTCACTCCTGACTCAGCGGCCTAGTTTTCCCCTATCCTGAGTCATCAAGCCTACACAGAACCAGGAGGCTTCCTTCCAATTGATGCCACACAATGCTTCCCTCTGTTACAAATTCAGCTGGAGCCATGGATCTCTCCATTTGTATTCTTTGGTTGGTGGTTTACTCCCTGGGAGCTTTAGCGGGTCTGGATGGTTGATATTGTTGTTCTTCCTATGGGAATATAAACCACGTCAGCTCCTTCACTCTTTGCCCTAACTACTCCATAGGGCTCACATGCTCACTCTGATAATTGACTGCAAGTATTCATATCTGTGTTGATCAGGCTCTGGAAAAGCCTTTCAGGGGACAGCTATATCACGTTCTAGTCAGCAAATGCTTCTTGGCATATCAATAGTATCTGAGTTTGGTGTCTTCTTACGGGATGGACCCCATGGTGGAGCAGTCTCTGGATTGTCTTTCCTCAGTTTCTGCTCCACTCTTTGTCCCTGTCTTTCTATCTCACAGGAGGAATTCTGTATTAATATTTTTGAGGTGGGTGGTCGCCCCCATCCCTCAAATGTGATCCATGATTATCCACTGGATATGGTCTCTACAGACTTTCTCTCCCCTTTGTTGGTTATTTCAGCTAACTACTGCCTCCTGGGTCCTAGAAACCTCGAGTCTATCAACGTGGGGTTTTCTAGTGTCTTTCCCTAGTTACACCTACAACACTGTTACACAACTCCTTTCAAATCCCTGACCCTTGGTACTTATCCCCCATATCCTCCCATAACTGAAATGCCATCCACCCTTTCCCTTCCTCTCCTCTCTCTCTCCCAGATACCTCTCACTCTATACACTCTGCGATTATTTTCTTCCCTGATTTGAATAGGACTGAAGCATCCACACTCTGGTCTTTTTGCTTCTTGAACTTCATATGATCTGTGAGATGTGTCATGGGTCTTCTGAGCTTTCTATCTCTAATCACTAATCAGTGAGTACATACAATGTGTGTTCTTTTGTGATTGGGTTACCTCACTCAGGATGAGATTTTCTAGTTCCATCCACTTTACTTCAAATTTCAGGAAGTCGTTGTTTTTAATAGCTGAGTAGTATTCCATTGTGTAAATGTGCCACATTTTCTGTATGCACTCATCTGTTCAGGGACATCTGGGTTGTTTTCAGCTTCTACCTATTTTAAATAAGACTGCTATGAACATAGTGGAACATGTTTTCTTGTTACATGTTCGGACATCTTTTGCGTATATGCTCAGGAGTGTTACAGCTGGATGCTCAGGTAGCACTATGTCATATTTTCTGAGGAACCACCAAACTGTCTTCCAGAGTGGTTGTTCCAGTTGGCAGTTACACCAGCATTGGAGGAGTATCCTTCATTCTCCATGTCCGCACCAGCAACTACTGTCACCTGAGTTTTTGATCTTAGTCATTCTGACCTGTGTGAGGTGGAATCTCAGGGTTATTTTGATTTGCATTTTCCTGACGACTGAGGATTTTGAACATTTATTTAAGTGCTTCTCACCCATTCAAGCTTTCTCAGTTAATAATTCTGCTTAGCTC